>NW_022436974.1:10035311-10083981 GCF_009761245.1 Sapajus apella | reverse complement strand
ACACACACACAGACACACACACACACCCCCACATACCCACACACACAGACACACACACACACACACACACACTCACTCAGAAAAGAAACCCAAAAGAACAAGCTTTTGAAAGCATATTTTAGTAAAATGGAAAAAGGGAGACTAGTAAAAATGTGTAATGAAAAGGAAGAGGAAATGAAACTTATGAAGATAACAGTATCTGAAAAGTCAATTAGAAATTTCACTCTAGATGCTGAATGTTTCTCCCATATGTGTAATGACTGTCCTTTTATTGCTTAGGTCCATGCATGATCTCCTCTGGTACCAGCAAGAAATTTCCTAAAATATTCTTGATTATAGCATGCCCCTGACCTGAACACAGCTCTGACAATGTACTCTGGCCTTCAAAAGAGGAGATGTTTGACAGCTTTGCCTTAACTGTGTGAAAGGTCTATATTCAAGATTTGCATCAGAATATTTTTACTTTTCATTGGGAACAGGTGGACTGTCGGTTTAACATGAAAATGAACCCAGGCATAGCAGTCAGCAGGAGAGAGTTGAAAGTAAAGAAGGCCAGTCCCAAAGAAGCCTGGGAAGCGATGAGCCCTGGATCGAAAGGAAGGTGCATTCACTGAGCACATCCTTCATCTCAGCTGATTGTTCCTTTAAACTGTCAAGTTGGCTTAATACACAAGACCAAAAACTTTCTTTAAAAACGATCTCTCACTTAAGGACCAATTTGATGATCACCTCCACACCGCTGCCTTTACTGACTAAAAATAGATTAGGCCCACAGAGCTTTGTACATTTTATTAAAGCACTTATATCAGTCATTACATTTAATTCTATATTTACACTCTGCCTCCTCAGATGGAACACAAACCCCTGGTGCAAGGATGCTACAATAAAAAGAATATGGGTGCTGAAATCAGAAAGAGTCACGAAGAATCAGAAACGAAAGTGACAGCTAAGTTAGTTAACCTTGTAAACCTTCTTTTCTTTATCTGCCAATTGGAGGTGTTAATAATGCCTACTTACTAGAAGTCATGTAAGGAGACATTGAGAAAATACATGAAAAATACTAACACAGTTCTGGTCACTCAACAAAGCTGAAATGTGAAAGTATTTTTTATTAGTCTCATGTTCCTGATGCCAAATCAAAATGCTGATAATTAGGTGGATGAATACTATTTTGCCTATGGTTTATAATTAGAATAATCAATATAATAAAACCACAGATACCATGGAAAATAACTAGAATTATCTGTGAGAAACAATGTGGGTATTGATGAAAACTGTCCTAAAAGATTTTCCATGTCTTGGTCCTCTTATATCTGTCTGTCAAGGGTACTGAAGTGAAATAGGAGTCCAGACCCCTGTTCCCAGGCATCCAATGCATTCATAATAGTCTCCCTTTATCTCCGGGGTCCTAAACTTAGGTAAGCACTTACTAGCAAGTTCCTTAGGCTCTAGACTGCTCTGAAATGGCTTTGCGACTTACAACAAATTATTCTGTTTCTGTATCTCTAAAGGAGTAACAATAAACCTACTTTATAAGAATCTCCTTAGGATTACATTTGAAAATACGAATAAAGTAACTCCATAAAGTATACTATAAATGCAATTTTTTTCTCCCTCCTTTCATCTTCCTTATCCTTCTGATAAAGTGTCCTGATAATAAAAAGACTAGAATGATAGCTTCAGACACAACAAGGTGTCAGTGATTAAAGTCAAAGCTTTTCCTCTGCTATTCCCAGCCTCTCTGGCTCACCTTTTCCCACGACCGGGACCACTTAATTCCCACATGCAGGTTTAGACTTGCTCCTGCCCCTGGGAGTGACTTGCTTTCATGCCACAGGCATTTAAACACCTTCTTCCCAACATGGGCAGGAGAGAAAAAGAAATCATTCACAAATCCAGCCATCCATTCACTCATGCCATCATTTAATAAACACTTAATGAACAGATATCATGTGCCAGGCTCTGAACTAAGCACTAGAGACACGAAGACAGCAACAAATCATAATGATAATACATGGTCCATGCCCTCATATTGCTCACAATTTAGTGAGGGAGACAGAAATATAAACAGATCACTCCAATGCAGCCTGATGAGTACAATGTAAGACGCAGAAATAAGCTACCGCGGAGAGATGCTTGAGTTGTGTGTCATTAAGGAAAAGAAGCAGCTCATGTATCTTCATCTCAAGTGCTAGTTCTGGTTTTTTAATTACCTTTCTTGGCATCCCAGTGCCTCCAGGGCGGGAGTCCTGCTTTGCCCTAGTCAACGGCTCTCTCAGAGATCCAAGTCCTTTCTTTGCACTCAAGTCAATGATCAGGGCCCACACTATGTTAACAGGCCGCTCTGATGTTCTTAATCCTGCCTGGATTCCTGAGGATGCTCCCAGGTGACCCATGAGCCTGCTGGGCGCATGTCTCGGCTCTGTGGCATTCTCTGAGTTACCCTGGAATAGCATGGGTGCTGACTTGCCAAACTAGAATTTCTCTCTGCAACTAGAGGTGAGCCTCCTCTGTCCTCACAACCTCCAGTCACACCTTAACCACTTTTCCAGATGATCTTTATGCTTGCTGAACTCTGAGAGCCACAAGGGAAGAAGATAAATGACACATCTACCTGTAGCTGGAAAAGAAAGGCTCTCTGAGATTCCTTCCCATGACTCTTTCTTTCACCATATTGGTGAGAGAAGGCATTCAGGCCCAATAATTAAGTACCGGACACTGTGGTCAACACTGAGATATAACAGTGAGTTAAGGCACAGCCCATGGGACTCCCTATGGTCATATATGTGACCCATACCCTAGAACAGTGTTTCCCAAAGTGTGAACAGTGATAGGTTTGGAGGAATAGGTGTATGTTTGTCTCCAGTGTCCCATGGATCCAAAAACTGCTGTCTGCAGAGGTCTCAATATCTGAAGGTAATAAAATTAAGTAAGTGCCAATAGCCAGGCAGGTCCCTTTCCTGTCTTAATTCTCTTTGATTCTCACTGTTCCTTATGAGAGCCATACATTAAACACAATTATATTAAAAACACACTTTTAAGAACAATTGAGATAAGGGCTAAAAATAAAAAGTAGGTACAATATGCCAGGAATTGCTCTGCATACGAAGCCCAAGGAAAGATAAATTAGAGACAATTTCTGCTTTAAGTAGCTCACAGTATGGAAAGAAAATAGTATGAAAATTACCATAAAATATAAATTATAAAATGCTTTATGTTCAAGTGATTGATTGATTCTGCACGTGAAGGATGATTTTACATGTGCCTAGAATGAAACCTGAAAAAACTGAGTTCCACATTTTATATGCTATTGATTTTGAATTGTAGACTCCTTGTCATCTCCACTTAACTATCAGGCTGACAACATTCTTGACGTGTCTCAATGGTGTAGCATTTTTCAAGAAAGGCACATTGCAATGCCTTCACATACCTGATGAAAAGAGAGGATTAAGCAGTTATATAAGAACAGCCTCCGTCCACGAGTCCTAACCTTATGCTGAGCATCATGCCAAGACACAGAGTATGATAAATAATTCTCACAAGTGTCCTATCAAGTTGCAATATTATTATTGCCGTTTATCAGGTGAAGAAACTGAGTTTCAGAGAAAACATTTAAGTTGCTAGATCAAGGGCCAGGCAGTGACAAAACTGATCTGAACTCACATTGCTCTCACCCCAGCACCCAAAATCTTTTCTGCTGTGGCATGCCACCTTGAATAAACTTTATTGTTTCTAAATTTTGTCTTTTCTTTTTTTTTTTTTTTTTTTTTGGTAGGATTTTTCTGAGTCCCTTACATTCACATTTATTCCATGCTTACTCATGCCAGATGCTGTGCTGTGGATACTAATGAAAACAAAGCCTTCATCCATAAAGGAATGTAATCTTAGCACACCTTGTGATTAGAAAATCTGGTGCTATTAATTATCATGTGTTCCATAGCCTGTCTTTAATATATTATACCCATATATACCAGACACTAGTGGCTTTGATCTCAAGGGGCTCCTAGTCTAGTAGAGGGAGGAAAAAACTTTTTAAGCAAACATAATTAACACAATTAATATAATATTAGAGATATGAAGGAGGTGCTATGCTCCTATGCAAACTCAGATGGGTGGGAGAGGTCAGAGAGGACTTCTTGGAAGAGGAAGGGAATCCTGCATGAATTCCAGAGGGTGAGCAGAATCAGGGTAAAGAGTGGCTTGTGAGAACACTTGAGGCAAAAAGGCTACAATGTTTCTTCCTGAATCAGAAGAGGAACCACGGTTTCTTCTTGAATAAAAAAAGGAACTACACCGAGATCAACATTAATTTTCCTAACTCATTATGCAAACACTAAGCACAGGGCTATGCCAGAACAATGGCATTAGCATTAGGCAGACCTGATTTCAAAATTGGCACTCTCTAATCCCTCACCTATAAAATGGGGATAATACCTATTGTGAGGCATGAATAAAATAACGCATAGCCACAGAGTTTAACAGTGGTAAGCGTTATTCATGTTGTTATTGGCAGAACTGTAGCACAGAGTGACAGAGTAGATCTGTCCATTACCATCTGATTAGGGGCTTCTATTATACGTTGTTTCGAGCCATAAAATACTGTTGCAGAATCTCCCTCATAGTCTCAGAGGGAGGATATGGATCAGTGCTGTTTATGGTATGAGAGCTGTAATTCTCCTGTGATCAGGCCAGACACATCTATGAACAACACATACAGGAGAAAGCAGCAACTGACATCCATTTTTGCTTTGTTTTTGAAGAATGGTAATGGCCTCAGCTTCCTTCCTTCCTCTCAGTGAGCCTGAGCAGAACAAAAACAGTATTTATTTTATTGTACTGCCAACACTTCATTTCATTTCCCTGGAATAATTCTCTGGGTATATCCTTAGCTGTTTCTTATTTGTCAGTCCTTTCCCAGTGCAGCTTAGGAGATCTTAGAGGAGAGATGCTGAATCAATAATTGAGCTTTATGTGGGTCCTGGAAAAGCCCTGAGTACACAGCAGTGAGTTTATGCAGAGTCCAGAGCTGCCTTGAACGTAGCCCTGTCCAACTAGGTTAGTGCCTGACCTAGAAGTGAAGCCTGGGTACAAAGCTACTTCCTGTGGTTTGGTCAGGGCCCCAGAAGAGTCCAGGACATCTAGCTTTCAGAGGATATGATATGGCTATCTGAGGTCCACAACCACCACCTCATACCCCATAGACACCTGGAATTACCTTCTCAGTTACCAGCTTTGAAATGGATATCAATGAGCCTAAGGGCTAGTCTCAGCTTTGCTGTGTGACTTTAAGCAAATCATTGACTTCTCTGGTCTTTATCTTCCTAATTGGACTAGTTTCCAAAGTTACTTCCAGTTTTGTGCTATTTAGAAAGACCAATGTGCTGTTGTTTAATATTTTAATAACAGGGTACTGGTTCAGTCAGCTTGTCATGCATTCAAGCAAACATTTATTGTACATGTACTTCTGCTGGGCGCTCTGCTAGGGTTACTACTGAAAACAAAACTACTGCATGACCTTTTCAGTCTTTAGTCTTTGCCCTTCTTGCTGCCTTGTCAAAGATTCAGACACCAACACAATCACATAATTGCAAATTTTAGGAGACTTAATAAATGGCAAGGGGGATGTAGTAGATGACTCCTTTCTGCCCTTCTCAGAGCAGAGCAGTCTTGGAGACCTGTATACAGCCAGTGCTCGACTTACGACCACGGTCGGGACCGCGGACCGGTCGTAACACGATTTGGTCATAAGTTGAGTAGGCTATATGTACAGTTGAAATGGTGCACGCAGAGATGGTAGTGCTGCCAGAAGCTGGTCCGCACTGTCGTACGCCCTGCTGGACAACGTTTGCGCTGCCAGACGCGGAGCAGTCATGGCTAGCTATTGTGGTCGTGAAGTCGAATGGTTGTAAGTTGTGTAGGTGATAAGTCGATCAATACCTGTACAATGTTGAGCATTGAGTTTAAAGACTCAAGATGAAGTTGAGTATTTCTAGATATGAACAACCTGAGGATACTTCATTGAGATGCTGAGACTGGGCCACATGAAGAGCTAAGAATAAACAGCCAAAAAAACGAAGACTTCTGGGAGGGGAGTCAATATTTACAACAAAAATCAAAAAAGAAAAAAAAATGTACTTCGAATAATGAAAGTCAGGTGGAAGAAGGACTAAACTTGTCCTAGATGGTCTCATGAGCTAAAATGATGACCGCTGACTGGAATTTAGAGGAAAATAGATTTTTGTATAATATAACAAGTATCACAACCTAAATAAACAACAGAACAGGCTGCTTCGGGAAGTAGTGAACTCTCTGTCACGATAACTATTGAAACTGAGGGTAGAAGGATGACAATACAGGCGAGCATATTTAACTATGGTGAGCAAATAAAGGAATCAATACTACACATATCAATGCATCCTAGGCCCAGAACACATATTTCAGCTTTGCCTATGGAGATGAAAAAAATTACTGATAAAATTCCTTTCATTCTGAGAATCTACAATGTTTGTATCTATGATTCTAATAGACCTGTGCTGGCCCGATAGAGTGCTTTGAAAAGCATACAAAAGGTGCCCATCATAACAGATCTTTCTCACCTGATTGGGATTGAAAAGGACTTCATTTTCTGAATCTGTAAAATAGGAACAGTAACATTTATAGGCTGTGTTTTATAAGAATTAAAGGAGATAGTATGTGAGAAGTATCCGTACTATGAGATAAAATGTTAATTCATGCAACATATTTGGAATAGTACCTGGTAGGTATTCACTGTAGCTTTGGCAATAAGATTTGTTCCTTTTACACTCTAAAGACCACTTTAGGTGAAGGACACATTAACGTGATCATTACATAAATCCTGAAAGAAGAAGCTGGGTGGATAAGGAACAAAATCTTGAATTCCTGAATCAGTTGGACTGGAGCTAGCTATCTGAATACTCCCAGATCCGAGACATGTCCATAACATCAGACCCAAAGGAAAATTCCAGGAGCTTGGGTTTGGATGGAAGAAATTTTTTTTTTGATAAAATAAAGACAGGTTACCAAATAAATCTTCAAATATTGGTCAGCGTGTGAGCTGAGTGTATTGAGCTAATAAGTATATTGGTTGGTTGTTTTAAAAATGGCTTTCAAATCTTTCTTTCCTCTCTGTGGTGCTAGTGCCCTTAGGACAGAGAGAAACAACACAGGTAAAATCAATGAAGCAGGAGCCAGAGACAGCAGGCATCACCAAAACAGAAAGCAGAAACTTGACATGATTCCTAAGGCGTTAGAGTGTAGTTGCAGACCTCTTGGTCTCATCCCTTGAGGAAGGAAAGGGAAATGGTGTTAAGCTGGTTCAAACCAATTATAAAATCTTCCTTTCAGTGCCCCCTCCTGTCTTAGTCCATCCTCCACACCAGAATAATCTTCCAGGAAAACAAAGCTTATGATATCTACTAAAAACCTTAGTGAGCTCTCCATGCCTATAAAATGTAGCGCAAGTACCTTGGCTTGAACCAGCCCAGGTCCCCCTCCTGGGCTTCATGACCTACTTTCAGTGTAGGTTATCTGTCCTCTGTCATCTGGGCTTCCACACCATGCCAAGACATTTTGTGGTCTCCCTGCCATTACATGCGCCACTCTGGCCTCCTGATACCACTTTTCTGCCCCACAGATCCACATCCCCAGCCTGTCCCACACAAATCCATCCTCTTTTTTAAACCCTTCCTTCCTTAAAATCTTGCTATACCACATGGGAAGCTTTTCTCTAATATTTCCACCACTTGAGCACAATCCCCAAACTCAACGGGGTTCACTTTTTCCCAGAGAACTTTTCGTCACATCCCTACAGTTTCGAGAAAAAGTCAAGTCAAAGTCTCACTCCACAGATAGACAGTGAAATCTTCAAACAGAGACTATATGATTATATCCTGAGCGCAGGGCAATTAGTAGGTGCAACTTATTTGTTAAATAAATAACTAATCAAACATTCAGCTTGAGCTCCATGAAAGCAAAACTCTTGACAAAATACGATTGCCAGCATATCTGCCATAATTCAGAATCTGTCTTATTTGCCCCTTCCCTGTTCTTTCTCTACCTTTTTATGTTCTTTATACGTTTGTGCATTTATTTCAGCCACACCAGATACTTATTGATTGGTTTTGATTTAATTTCTCCCTCCATAGAACTGCTATGCATGGACATCTCAGCTGCCAGCCTTATGTTCATAAACACCTGCTAGATGGCTTTCTGGTTGAGGTGCCTTCAGCATGTGAAAGGAAACTGTTGAGAAAGTCTGCTCAGTAAGCTGCATTGTTTGCTCACACTCAAACAGGACTGAGATGTTTCCATCAGCAACAACTCACCTTGCATTAAAATATAGATGAAAACACATACAAGTAAAATAAACTTCATTTAGACTTAATAAAATGTAATCCATCTTACAAGAGTGTAAAATATTTTCAAAGGTGGACACGTTCAGAAAGAGCTTCTCTGATAGGAATACGTCCCTCTGGCAGTTTGCTATCGGGATACAGGAACAGTTAGTGTCTACATCCTCATCATTTTATGATTTAATATGCTTAAATGGACAGCTTTATTTCTGTATTTTTCAAATGGGCAGCAGCATTCAACAAAGGAAGGAAAAGCCACAGGAACATCCCAGGCCTGAAGGATCACTTGGGTCTTGAGTGTGCCAAGTCTTAATTGCAAGCTCACGTTAATGGGAGAAGCAGGGCAGGCAGGCAGGGGTCGAAGTAGAAGAAAGAAGTGCTTGTACGCCATTCAGACCAACCTCACTCTCACCTAATTTAGAAGTGGAGCTGTTTCTGGCTTCCCTTAAACCCCGATGAGCTGACATGTGGATTCCCTATTAACTGTTGCTGCCTGTGATTTTTGTCATTTAAGAGAGGAGCTGACTATGTTTTTCACCACATTAATAGCAATGAAACATATGATGAAGTGCCATGCTCTTTTCCGGGTCCAGCTGCACTTCCAGCCAGACTCTGTGGATTGAGAGCCCTGCTTGACTTAGAGTTACTCAAACAATTTCTCTCCCTACAGACAGTGAGTATTGCATGGCCAGCAGCTCTCTGCCAGCCTGGGGCATGGAGCCCCAGTCATGACCACACTGGTGACTGGGAGAGAGATAAATACAGGCTTTGCAAGCCACTAGGTGGATTTTCCAGGAAGACAGAAGCACTGTTGTAATTCCTAGCCTCAGTAACTTATTTTTTTCTTAATGTTAGGTTTTAAGGAAGACTGTGGCTATGGTGGCTTCAAATCACTCCTGAGGTTTTAGAAGAGTATAATTGCAGTTCTGAGAAGAATCTGAGGCCTCCAGGGGATTTGCCAGTAGTGGCGCCAATGTTTAACAGCACTAGCCCAGTGAACAGACAGAGAGAAAAGATCAGAAGAGAGTGGCTACAGTTATTCGCGGGGGTTTTCTCATACTTCCTCTTGTTTCTGGTATATAAACAATTCTTTATGATTTCTGGATGTTGCAATGAATGAGGCCCATGTAAGAGTTTGTATTTTTTCTTTTTACTTTTTTGGTTTTGGTTTTCTTTTAAAGATGTGGACATCTACATATAATCATGTGTGTATATGAAGGTATACACACTTCTACATACATACACTCGTGTGCACGTGTATTTCTTTATGAGTGACAGGAAAACCAATGATCTTTCCAAACAAGCTTATCATTGTCCTTCAGCATACTTCTACGGGTTGAAATTACACTGTGGTGTCATGCATTTCAGTGACCACAGCCTGAGTCTAGCCCTGAGAACCATCCAAACATTTAACATGTCCCAGCCATAGACAACACCATTGCTTTGTCATGCTTGTTACCCTAAAGCCTGAATAAAGAGCAGTGGAGTCTGGGTCCTTCTCTTCATATTTCTTGAACTCTTGGTTGCACAGAAAGTAAAACATCAGGCCGACATTTCTAGAGAAAATTGGGTAGATTAGTTTGATGGGGCTGCCATCATAAAACCACACAGACCGGGTGGCTTAAACAACAGAAAACTATTTTCTCACAATTCTGGAGACTGCAAGTCCAAGATTAAGAGTGTGTGTAGCTTTGTTGTCTCTGGAGGCGTCTCTCCTTGCAGGTGGTCACCGTCTCACTATGTCCTTGCATGGTCTCTCCGTGTGTGCCCAGGCTGCCTCTTTTCCTTTTTAGAAGGACTCCAGGCCCCACATGATCAGCCTCATTTTAGCTTAATTACCTCTTTACCAATCCTATCTCCAAACATAGTTATATTCTGCAGTGCTAGGAATTTGCACCCCATGTATGAATTTGGAGGAAAATAATTCAGGCTATAACAGCGGGCCTCTTCAGTGAATATCTCTACAAACATTATAATCAAGATTTTATTCAACTTTGGGCCCTTGGCTTCCAGAGGCTCTGCCTTTTGACCATGATATGTTTATTTAAGTCATTCTGTGGATGTACTGTTTAGAATAATAGTCACTGCCTCTTGTTCCTGAACAAAACAAAAGACCAGATCTAAGGATGAACTCGGGTTACACTTGGTACGGGGAATATGCCAAGTAGCATCATTTTTAATGAGACCTTTGGAAAGCATTGCACGTGACTAAAATAAGGTATGAAATGCCAACCTTCCCTAACATAAAATTGGAAGGGCTCTCAGGGTGATGAAATTTCTTCATCTGTTATCATATCTGCTTCTTTACTCCCAATTCACCTGTGCTACTATAGAAAATGACATTTTTAAAAACCCTTCTGCCACTTGCCCAAGTCTCCCTCAGACATTCAAGGTTAGATATACGCAAGGTTGTTAAATAAGTTAAAAAGACTTCTTGAGATATTTCATCACTGTAACATGTTTTCCTCCTCTGCAATTCCTTAATCATAATAATTATCATTATTGTTATAATGACAAAAACAAAAGCAAAGCGCTATTATCAAGTTACAAGCATTTTGCTAAAAGCTTTCTATTATCCCCATTAATTTTCACAACAGCCCTGTGAAATAAGGACTATCAGTATTTCCACTAAGAGGATGAGAATACTCAAACTCCATTAATGATCAAGTTCTTAACTGTTTATTTTCTTCTTAGTCCTGAATCTAAATCCTGATGTCCAGCCAATCAGGCCTTGATTGTATTTAGTTTGGCAACTTTGTTGCTGATTTTTGGAATCTTCAAGGTCATATTTGCTCAAAATCTCTGATTCCCCTAACCAATCCAGCCTAAAGTCTAGGCTGGTGCTCTGGGATGGTATTTTGCTAATCTGCCCCATCTCCACACCTGGGAATGTCTGAAGGCTCAAGTCTTGGGGTCTTTTAAAAGCCCTGCAGTAGCTGTATTCAAAAATAATTCTGATAAATGAAAATGCTTTTCACCATTTAGGTTTGAAAAACATTGCTAGAAAATGTGCAACATAATCAGCTGATTAAATTTTGTGTATTTCTCCTTTCTAACATAAGTGTCCAACTAAAAAAACAGAGCAGAATCGTTTACAGGGGCCGATACATCATCAATAAAATAAAAACATTATCTATAATCTTAAGACATCACCGGGGCCCTTTTTATCTCTGAATTCTTTCCAAAAGGAATTATAGCTGGTGTCTAGACCCTCAACAACTCTGACATTGCCTTTCTGTGAAGACAACACTATGCTGTCATCTAACAATTTCAAGAGATCCCATATTGAGCCCTTTCTCATCAAGAGACTTAAGATCACTTTCTTTTAGGACAATCTGATTGACATTGTGACCTCCTGTTTGTTTGCTTGCTTATGATTTGTTTTTCCTTTGTGACAGAAGTGATGCCACCATTTATTATGGATCCAGTATCCCCTTGAATTATGATGAAGTCAGAGGCCACCTTTGTAGCATGGAGTTATGCAGAGGGGCCTATCTGTCAACTAAACATCCCTGCTTCCTTTCTTAAAGAACTAGCTAAAAATTGTATAGGAATTCCGTCCATTTACTCTATTCCAATCATGGATTAAATTCCAAACCTGGGAAACTTTGTGCTTGCTAATTGACTTTATTTAGTATCTTGATCTAAAGGGTGACTGAAGGTGGAAAAGAAAAAAATAAGAATGTATATAAATGACATAACTGCATGTAATACAACACGAGGTACAGGCAAGCTCAGCATACGCCAGGTGCAGAGCAGATGGGGGAATATTCCTTATTGCTAATAAATTCAAGTGCATGTCTCCAGTGGAAAAAGTAAAAGTCCAGACATCATTAGTATTAAGATAGTTACTTGTTGCCTCACATCTATACAGATTTTCTTTTTTTGCATTGTTCCAAAGCTGGTAGTCATGGCATGCACATTTTGCCTCATTTTCATAGATTCTCGTCTTTTCCCACATCTGTGAAATGTCCATTTGACCAGAATTTAAATGATTACAATGTATTTGTCTCTTACTCTGGTAATCTAGTAGCTATAAATCAATGCTGGGCACCCCAAACTGATACAGGATATGCTGATGGAGTCTTGCTCTGCACATATGGCTGGGAGAATTAAAGCACAGAAAGAAGCAGGCTGTGGCTCTGGCTGATTAGAAATATCCCTGAACAGAATAGAACGCCAGTCTATGGGGCCCAAAGCTAAATCCTAGAAAACCAACGTAGGTACTATATTCCAGATAGTTTTCTAGGCGCTTATGTTATTTCATTTAGTCCTTGCAATGACCCAATGGGAACGGTATTATTATTATATCATGTTACAGATGAAGAAAGCAAGGCACAGGTAAGATCAGTAACTTAGCCAGGGTCACCACTGTGGTTGGTAGACCTGTGACTGAGCCAGAGCCACCTGCCTATGGAGCTGGTGCGTTTGCCACCCCACCCTACAGAGACGGCCCAGGACAGAGTCACTACTCATCTGCTCGGAGAGCTTCATGTTACACCAGACCTGGGAGAATTATTCTCCCAACAGAACATCTGAGCTATGTTCCTAAATCTTTCACCAACTTGATCCAAGACCCTAGAAATTGCCTCTTACAGTTCCTGGTAACTAGTATTGTTATGTGATTACATGGTAGATGTGAAACATATTTGAACAGCAGTAAACACTAAAGAGGTAAAAAGGGTCATGTGTGTTACTGTTGTTTATAAAAACATAAAAGCTATGGAGAACATTTCCCTTCCTGTTTTCTCAAACTTCATATATTTATCCTGCTTTGTCTTACTCTTAATAATATATAACTAATATTTTCCTGGAAACTAATTTTTCTTTTAAGAAATAGGGTCTGATTCTGTTACCCAAGATGGAATGCAGTGTGCAGTCATGGCTTGCTGCAGTTTTGAGTACCAGGCTCAAGCCATCCTCCTGCCTCGGTCTCTTGAGTAGCTAGCACTACAAGTTTGCACTGCCACATTAAGCTAATTTTTTTTTTGGCAGAGAGGAGGTCTCACTACGTTGTCCAGGCTGCTCTCCAACTCTTGGCTTCAAGCAATCCTCCTGCCTTGGCCTCCAGAAATGCTAGGATTACAGGTGTGAACCACTATACCCCGTTGAAATTTTATATTAAATAATCAAGTTCCATTAAAAGAATGTCACCTAATAACCATGAAAATACAGATAAAATAAGCAAATAAAATGAAGTTACCCAGATATCACCTAAAATCATCTCACATACCACAGAGGAAAATATAGTTTGTCCTGATAATCGACATATATAAATTTTTCCTCCTTTTTCCCTCCCCTCCCCTCCCCTCCCATTCCCTTCTTTTTGTTTTCTTTCCTTTCCTTCTCCTTTCCTTTTTCCTTTCTTCCTTTTTCCCTTCTCTTCACAAATACTTAATGAGTATATACTATGTGTCAAGCAGCTTTCTATAAAACTAGAGAGAATCCAAAGTAAGTCTCTGTTTTCATAAAGCTTCCTTCCCACCATGAAAATAATCAACAACAACAAAAAAATTTAGCATCGAATAATGTCAGAGTTTCTAAGGAATATAAAGCATGGTAAAGAGGCAGAGAGCAGAGCATGTGTGAAGAGATCTTCTCTATCCCATCCAGATCACTCTCAATTAATTATTTTCCACATTCTTTATCCAGTTTGAGCTCTGCCAATGGGACGATCTTGGGCAGGATCATCCCATGAAGTAGAAGAGGCAGCTTGCTGGTTTTCCTGAACCACTTCTTCTCTGCAAGGTCAGTGGATGGGAGAGTAGTCCTCATCACCTTCCTCTCAACTCTCTTTCTAAATTTTGGGGCCTAGGACCCTGACCGTATGGGTAATGGAATTCTATTCAAGATGGGGTAAACAAGGAAGTCTTTTTTGAGGCACTGGTACTTTTTCTTTATATCAGAGAACATTAAAAGACACTAAATAAGATAAACACAGACTTTTGGCAAACCCCCCCCCCCATAGGGGCCTCTCTCACAAAAGAAGTTTTAAAAAACCAAAAAAATATCTTTTTTTTTTTTTTTTTTTTTCCTTCTAGATCCCTTGCATAAAAACAGAGAAGAGCCATCGGAACCAAGGACCATGAGCAGGAGCATCTGGATGGGAAGCACGGACAGGACCTATGGAAATGCAACAGACACTTGGACCGAAAAGCAGCTCAAGATGGGATGAGAAAGCAGACAAAGGAGGAAAGCGCTTCTGAACAGAACAGAATGCCAGTCTACGGGGCCCAAAGCTAAATCCTCAACTTTCAAATCTATGAAGACTAGAGATTCTCAATATTTGATGATCTGGTTTATCTGAATATATAGCTAGCATTATTTCACCCTCACATTAAGTTATATTCTTAGTTTCAGTTTTCCAAGAAATGGTGCTTGAAGCTACAAACATCGTTTAAATATTTTTTAGCTAAATGTATTCTCTTCTTAATATCTTTTGCATTAGTTTCTCTTTTTCCTTAATTTTTTATGGCTGGAAGAATATAATTAATTCAACATGGTTGCTTAGAGAGACATTTTCCAGGCCCCACTAGGCATGCTGTAGTCATTTATTCAAAATTAGGCCTAGGAAATAAGAATCTCCAGTAAATAATTCATTATATTTGATGTAAATTCATCTAAATTTTATGACTTTTCTGAGAAACACATACTAATGACCTTAAACAGTATGAAATATTTGTAGTATACTTCTGGAATATCTTTATCACCCCACAACTTTGTTTAGACAAATACCAAGTGGAACTCAGAAATTCAGTGTATTACTCTGAAAGTGTGCTCATTTGGCAACATTGTTTAAGCCTGTGGACTTTAACTGGAGCCTAGTGAACTTCACTTTCTAAGATGCAAGAAAAATATATTTTTCATATTACTGGTATCAGAAACTTATCTTCTGGGGAGCTCTTCACCCCCAAATGGGCCCTAATTCACTTCAATCACCTATGGTCTATCTGAAATTTCAAAATGTGTGTTTTGCTGAATATATATCAAGAGCTCTTTATTTTTCTTAAATACTACTCTGAAAGAATGACTTTGCAATTTTATAACTAGTAGTTATTACTTCATCCTAACATGACTCATAGATTAAGTACTTGCCACTCACTCAGCTTTTGGAAAGCATGGTCATTACCTCCCCAAAATCTACAGAAATGTTTACACATATTGTGTTAACTGTGGGCTGTTCTGAGGACTGACTGAAAATTAAATAATATGTCTTTTTCTAACTTGGATTCCTACAAATTAAAGCAAAAATAGAAATTGTATTTATAGAGTAAATGAGAGTTTAAGAAATATACGAGAACAAAAAATCTTTTTGTCATGTTTCTCAGTTTAACCAAATACTGTTAACAAATGTGCCAGTGTTTCTCTGGAAAGTTTACATTTTATCTGAGAGTTGTCAGGTAACTAAGTAATCATAAAAAATATGTCTTTGCTTAGCTCAGACTTTAGAGTTGGAAAGGGCCTTAAAAATTAATTGCGTAAACTTTTGTTTTATTGACAAGAATGCCTGGAGCTTGAACAGGGAAGTAAGTAAGCTAATAATGGTTTAATCTCTTCTGAATTCATGCAGAAGCACCCAGGAGCTTCTTTCTCTCTGCCCCCCTTGCTATGCTCCTCTGAAGCTTCAAGAAGGCTAACTGAAGTTGGCCAGGCCAAGAAAAGTTACTGCCAGGAATGTTGATCTTCAGTGACCAGCAGAAAGAAAGAAATTATTCAGGTTGATGTTCTAAGGAATTAGGGCCCAGTAGTTACTGCTGGTCATTGCCGCATCAAACCTTAACAGGGTTCCAGAGTTGCAGGCACTTCCTGCATGAATCTGGTTCTCTGCCTGAAATTTAGATACATAAACCAGTGTCTTGTTCAGCCTCTGGCGCTTCTACATAATCTGTGCTGAATGGTCGGTGCACCAAAGTGCCCACCCACAGGGACAGATGGGGCTGAATTTTACCTACCCCCACCCCGCCACTCATCAAGCCTTGCTCTGTGGCATAGCAGCTTGTCAAACCACCCAGCAAAAATGATACTACTTTCTGAACTCACAGGAGAATTATCCATTTGTTGAATTACACATCTCCCCAAAGAAGGCGCCCTAATGCACCTCTATAATTTATATGGACTGATTGCATTCTGGATACTTTACCCATTTGAACGTCTTTTGGAAATCTGCTTTTCAAATCGGTAGCTTAGCTAGATGACCTTCATTAACAGTAACTATGACTTTTTAGTTCTAAGAGCAACAGAGAGGGCACCTATTCCTCCTTTATGCTATTTCTTCATAAAATTCCTACTAGAAGATTTGACCAATTGGCAGCATGTACAGGGCCCTCTGTGGCTATTATGAGCAGTCACCCTTGAATTTATAACTGGGAGCCATTTTTCATATTCCAAATATTGATCAGTTCTATGCAGTACATATACTGTGGCATTTTCTTAAAGAAGGCACTTTTCCAAATCTGTGCCCTTGGATATGTTTTAAGGCTTCGATTGGGTTTTGACATTTTCTTGTCTTCATTAGTAAATTCCAGCATATCTCTTCTCCTTGAAACCACTGCCTGTTCCCACCACCTCTCTCAGAGAGCCATTTTCTCACTGAAGGATTCGGGCAAATTTTATTGCTCTCGACAATAAAATAATGTGGTGTCTTTCCTTGTGTGAGCTATGAGGGCATCCATTATTCTTATGTATCCTCCCATCACATTGAGAATTGAAGTTTTTAAAATTTTATTTAATCTGTTGACTCACAGAATGTTAACCCTGGAGTAATGAATATTTATAAGGTACCACCCAAATAGGCAGGATATTGTGCCCTCCATGCTGGCCACCGTGAAGCTGCCCCTTCCATTTTCCCTTCCTTTCCCTTTAGCTGAGGACTATGTCTGACACCCAGCAGGCCCTCAATGGACAGACAATGAATAACACAGTGAAGGTATAAAGTAACTTTCTTTTTTATCAATAGCATCTTCAATCGTCCCAGCGTAAAACTGGAAGCACGTGGCACAATAAAACAAACAGGAGCAATAGAAAAGAGCAGGAAGAATTATCAGAGCCACATTCCGGGTAATTCCAAGCTCTTAACTCCAATATTTAACTGTATCCCTCTGTTTCTTCAACTGGTCCACGAAGACTGTGATGTGATTCTTGTCACTAATTCTGTCACTAATCCTGTGGATCCAAAACTTTTCTCTTTACATCTACCATTCTCCTTTTTCCGCAATCTAATAAGCTTCATGAGTGATGATCACAGCCTCCATTTCCACCTCTACTTAGGTCTCCATCTTTATAGTCCAGGGTCTACTTACTGCAAGCTATTGGAATGAAATACATTATTGAGTTAAGGCAGAGATCTCAACTAGATGAGTAAGGGTGTTGAGAAATGAGGTGGAAGAGAAGAAAACAAGATAAAATTAGTTCCAGATCATTGCCTAAAATCCTTTTAGCATCTTATTTGGAATGAAGGTGAAGGGCTGTAACACTAGGCTTCTGAGTTCCTTCTTACCAGAGCTACTAATGTAGTCTGCAAAGCAGTAAGTGTTGCATTGGCCTGAGGGAATTTGTCCTGTTGCCAGACCTATCACCAAGAAGGCATACAGACTTTCTGAGTGACTAACCACACTCAGCAGATTTTATTAAAGGTTGTGATGACTACCTACATAATTCTTCCCACACACATATGAGACTTTTAAGGGCAACTGTGAGAAGACAATTCCACAAATTTCTTTGGTAATCCCTTCTTCTGGTCATGTAACCAATGGAAGCAGGGGCTTTCCCACATGTCCGAGATAAACTGAGCTGCTGAAGCTCAGACCCTTTCCAGATTCTATTCTGACCCCTCCACTTTCCTCTTCCACATGAACTTAATAATCTGATCTATTGCACTTTACTTTCATGAGGGCATAGGGGCCTCTGAACTGGCCAGAATAATTCATGACCCTCTTCCTCACCTGAGTGCTGAATAAATTGAAGAAAGAGTAAAAGATGGTGGTCAAAATATCCCTTTATGACCACTAATAGCTAAGACAGAGGATGCAGCTTCATATGACAGTTAAATAGGCTTCTTAACAATAAAAGTTTGAATAGGTCAGACTTATTTCTCTGCCAGCCAAGTCCCAGGCCCATGCAGCTAAGATTTGCAGAATGAGTGAACAAAGAAAAAACCTCACCCACTGTGGGCACCTGTTCCCAACAGAAGTTGCTGAGCCGAGCTTTATTCTTCACAAAGTTATTAATCATCTAAGGCACTGCCCCCTCCCCTCTCCTCAGGTTGCTGAGTGCATAGAGAGGAGAAGAACCAGAAGCATTCAGAGAAAATTCCTTCTAATGTAAAGTGCAGATTGGGAAGAGTAAACCTTTACTTAAAAATTAACCAATGGGGCCAGCTCTACTGAACTAAATGGAAGCTTTAAAACAATTTTTTTTTTTTTTTTTTTTGTTCTGCTTAGTCATTCCAGGAGCAGTCCCTGCCATTTCAAGGATAGGTGCAGTCATGGGCAACGGTTCTATTTCTCCTTCAGTAATGTTTATTTCTGAACATTCCTGGCTAATTATATTGCTTGGTCAACCAAACCGGGCTGGCCAAACCTCCCGCAGGAGGCTCTGTGGGAATTGCCTGGAGACTCGATTATTCACTTCAGTAGCCAGAAAGTTGATCCCGAGTCACGGCTGGGTCCAGCCCTCTGGCTCAGGGTGCAGAACTCTGCCCTGGCTGAGCAGTTACCTTGTTCAGAGCCATGTCCTCAGCCTATTTGCAGCAGTGGCACTAATTCTCACCAGTCCTCCTTGGCTGAGACAGCCTGCGCATGGTACTACATTAGGCACACTCGCACCTCCGTAGTCTTCCGAAGATCCTGCAGGAAATGACGGCAGGTCCACGCTAACCAGTACCAGGGAATACGGTGGGATGAGAAAAGGTTACACTGGTATCCTCACCCACCTGGTCAATCTATGTCAGGTGAACAGGGAGTGACACCTAGAGGCTTGTTAGTCATCATTGCTATGTGCACTTTATACCATATTACACATTTTTGGAGGGCAGAAAGGGACATTACTTCTCCGGTGTTTTCTTTCTGTGGCTTGAACATTTCTTCCATGGAAAAGATCACCATGTGTCCTGGAGGACACATGGGGCTTAGAGCTTGATAAGCCTAAAGGTGGGGTTCAGCCCTCCTAGTGCTTTCAGGGGACATGTCCCTTTATCTCTTTGAACCTCAGCTCCCCTATCTGCAAAATAAATGCATAATACTTACCCCAAGTATTCATAATGACTATTAACTAGGATTACACATGTGAAGTACTCAGCATACCTAGTACTAGCACAAAGTCGCATAAAAGTTGATCTAACTAAAATTCCTATGACAAACTACCACACAACAGAAAAAATAATCTTCAGATACACGGTTTTGGTATTTTATGAGGCAAGAATTTTGATTAAGGAGACTACCATTCAAAGAATACATATTACTTTAAGTTCCTGTGATATCATTCATTCCTTGCCCTTCCCTGTTGTCTAATTTTGACTCTTTTTTGATGGCATTAATCTAAAGTGGTTCCATTTTCCAGCAAAGTAGAAATGGAAGTCATGGAAAGGTAAGGCTTCTACAAGGGAAACAAGGGAATAGAATTGCCTGTCTTAAGAACGTGCATGAAATGAGATGCCATCTCACCCCAGTTGAAATGGCTTTTACTCAAATGACAGGCAATAAAAAATGCTGGAACGAATGTGAAGAAAAGAGAACCCCAGTACACTGTTGGTGGGAATGTAAATTAGTACAACCACATGGAGAAAAAGTTGGAGATTCCCAAAAACTAAAAGTAGAACAACCATATAATTCAGCAACCCCACTTCTAGGCATATGACCAAAAGAAACAAAATAAGGATGTTGAAGAGATATCTGCACTCCCATGTTTATTGCAGTGCTGTTCACAATAGCCAAGATTTGAAAGCAACCTAAGTGTCCATGGATAGAAAAATGGATAAAGAAAATGTGGTACATATACACAGTGGAGTACTATTTACCCATAAAAAAAGAATGAGAGCTTGTCATTTGCAACAACAGAGATAGAACTGGAGGTCATTATGTTAAGTGAAATAAACTTGGCACAGAAAAAGAAACTGCCTATTTGGAGTCATTTGTATGGACAAAAATTTAAATCAATTGAACTCATGGAGGCAAAGAGTAGAAGGGAGTTTACCAGAGGCTGTGAAGGGTAGTGCAGGGTTGGCAAGAGTTGGGAGGATTAACTGGTACAAACACATTGTCAGATAGAATGAATAAGATCTGGTGTTGGATAGCACAATAGGGTGGCTACAGTCACAGTAATTTATTATACATTTTTAAATAAGTAACAGAGTATAATTGGAATGCTTGTAACACAAAGAAAGGATAAATGTTTGAGGTTTTGGATGCCACATTTACCCTGATGTCATGATTATCTTACCCTGATGTTATGATTATGCATTGTATTCCTGTGACAAAATATCTCATGTAGCCCATAAATATATACCTACTCTGTACACACAAACATTTTTTAAAAATGAAGAGCCAGCATGAGACTGGCACTCACATCCACTCACTTAAAAAGTAGCAGAGCTGTGATGTGAACCCAAAACTGTCTCTTTCCAATGCATTTACCCTTTCCACTGAACCATTTTCCAGGCTAGTTAGTAGATGTCTGTCAGACAAAGAACATGGTGAAACATTTATAAGCTAAGTAGTAAGTCTAAGTAACTGTAGTGAACAATAAACTCTTACTTCATGCTTGTCCTCATTAGGAAGGAATATTTTAAAAATACACTAAAAATAAACCTTACTTCTTTTATTTCTACCTCCTCAATATATATTTTAACATTCTCCTTGCCAGCTGATCCTCTTGCCTCCAATTTTACCCCTCTGATCCACCAAGTATTGCATACTACTGTGTTTTGATACATAGTAAGTACTTGTAGGATGAAAACTCTATTGCTTATAGCAGCATATTCAAAAGTAAAATGTTACCTTTCCTCTCATTCTTACACCTCTTTGATAACTTCTCCTTACTTTTCCTTGGTTGAAAGGGACAGGTGTGACATACAAGAGCCTTCATGATTTGACTTCAGCTTCTTTCTGCATCTTTGTCTGTAACCACACATTTGTGTTCAAGTCATTCTGAACTATTTGCAATTCCTCAAACATGTTCTGATAGCCATGTGTGTTCTGATGGCCATTCCTTAAGATCTTTGCACATTCCTAGTCCTGAAATACTCTTCCTACAATTTATCTGCCTCCTACTTATTTTTCAGATCTTAATACAGAAGGAAGCTTTTCCTGACATAAGATGAGGTTGGCTATCATTTTTGTGTTTCTTTGTTAACCTCTGTGGTGATATTTGTCAAGTTCTGTCCTATTCTAGTTACGTATCTCCACTAGACTATAAACGGTTTGGGAGTAGCTATTCTTTCTGTTATATTCAGTGTTGTATCTTAAGGCCTAGGACTGTGTCTAAGCTCAAAAAACTTTGTTGAACGAATAAACGAATCAGGCAATTAAGACAGAACACAGACATGAATTGGAAAATGGTTGGGGGAAATTGGGCAGATAGTATATGTATATTACAGAGCTCAAAGTCCAGACTCACCTAGATAGTGCCCCTAAAGTCTTCACCATTTTACACGTGCATCTCTTGGGGAACTCTAGATCATTTCCATCTTGGTCAATAAGAATCAAAATCAAGCAAGACGGACATGAAATGTACTTATTGAATTAAGTTTGAATTAAACAAGCAGGAGAAAACATTTTCAAGTCACTCTTTGTATTCAACTGTATAGCTAATTTTATATCTAAGTAATAGACTACAGAGATTATCTAAGGAGGCATTTATTCAAATATTATTTAGGCAAATATTATTGAGTGCCTGCTCTGTGCCAACAAAGTGCTAGACAATGAGGTTATGGAGGTGAATCATACTCACTAAAAGGTCTCTGAGCCTCAGTTTCCTCACCTTAAAATGAAGACTTTTAAAGTAGCTATCTGATAGATTTCATATGATTGCTTAGAATAATGGTTGGCTTATAGTAAGCACTCAGTAAACATTAGCTTTGGTGAAGTGATGATGAAGGGGAGATGATGGTGACTGTGGTGATATGACAATTTAGTTACCATGTGGAGCCCACAGTCTCGTGGGAATGAGAAGCACATGAAAGGCAGGCATTCTACTGCATGACAGGTGCCATGAAGGAGGAATCAAAAAGGAACAACAGCGCAACAAGGGGAATAATTAGCTCTGCCTGGGGACAGCAAAAGAAAATGGAAGCAATCATAAAGACTTCTCCACAGAGGAGACAAATCTGAAACTTAAAGAATTAAGTGTTCTCTGCAGACATTTTAACCCATGTCTTACTTAAGGATCTCAATCCTATGTCTCATTCCTCCTGTAAGCATCTTTTCCATAAATGATGGTCTTAATACCCGGTCAATCTCACCCGGAAAAAATCAGATATAGAAGTACACTGTAGTGGGAACCTCCCTAACTAAAGTTTATTTATCTACTTCAATTTTTAGAAAAGAATTTTAAAGCATTTTAATAAAGTATGTTAATTAGATTGAAGTCTGAATGTATTTTAAAATTTAATTTTTTTAATAGCTCACCTATCAAAGGGGGATTATCTATCTAATTATTTTCATGGCACCTATCACTGGTATCTTCCTGCTTTGACAAATGCATTCATTTTTAGGCAAAACATGTGTGCCAAGAAAATTACAGTGTCTGTCAAGCTTGGAGGAATCTGATGTACACACTCTGCTATGAAAAATCATAGAATGTGGAGTTCTAAGAATGTGGCCACTGTCCTAAGCTGTAGATCTTCATGAAAATTTTTTTGAAAGAAACCTTGTAATCACTAGTACTGAATATCAAATAGATATTGAGGGAACCTCACTCCACGTTGCTCTCTCTCTTATTCCTAGTGTAGGGATTGCTTCAACAGGGGTCGTACCCCAAGAATGAGCCCTTCTGTTGCTACAGGAAAAAAAATCTTATTTCATCTTCCTTAGGCATGGAAATCATGATCCAAGTAGCTCTCCCTTTTCCAGTAGTACAGATAGACTTATGAAGCCATGTTTTTAATTAGCTCACAGTATCTTCACCCTTTCATTTGGACCTCCTCAGTATCTAAAGTTTGATCTCTCTCTTGTTTCATTTTTATGATGTAAAGCCATTATAAATCTATGGCAAATAAACTAGCAAGAGATTAATACCAATAGCAACAATATAACAACAGCAGACATAAAAAAATACAGCTGGAATCCACCATAAACAGATGAAACTGAGCAACAAATAGTGCCTCACTATTCAGTTCATAAAAGGCTGAATGCTGTCAGCCCAGCCACAGGAGGACAATCAAACTGGCTTTCCTGGACAGGCACGGCAACTCACTGATCAACTCTGCCACTTCAGACAGAGTTAGCAAAGGGAAATAGATCTCTCTCCTTCCACTCTGGCAGTAGGAAACAAGAGGAGGCAGGGAGAGAGAAGGGAGGAGGGCAGGATGTGTAGATGTGAATTCAAACAGCCAGGCTTGGGGAAATCTCAACTTAATCTGCCCTGGAGTGCTCAGCATAATCCACCATTCATTGAACATTAAATGATGCAGCACCCACGAAGCCAATGTCAGAGGTGATGCAGTTTAGAGGCTATAAAAATGAAGAGGATATTTTTAAGCTGATAATCAAATATAAAACATACGCTCATGGGAAAATTTGAAAACTTACTGAAATTAGGCTTGTCTCACAAAGTCTAGATACTATGGTTAGCAGACTTTTGAGATACACACATACACACACACACACATACACATATATAGTCATTTATAACAATATTTAGTCAATGACAGACTGTCTATACAATGGTGGTCCCATGAAAATATAATACTATATTTTTGCTGCATTTTTTCTGTGTTTAGATATGTTTAGAAATACAAATACTTACCACTGTGTTACAATTACCTACAGTATTCAGTAAGGTAACATGCTATAAAGATTCATAGCCTGGGAGCAAAAGGCTATATCATACAGCCTAGGTGTATAGTAGGCAATGTTATCTGGGTTTGTGTAAATATACTCTGCAATGTTCAGACAACAATGAAATTGCCTAAAGACACATTTTTCAGAATATATCCTCATTATTAAGTGAGATATGACTCTCTGTGTGTGCGTGTGTGTGTGTGTGTGTGTATCCTATTATGATGTAAGTCTTTTTCTAGGTACAAAAGACAGGCTTCACACATACAAAGTAGAATTAAAATATTGTGAAATAGAGATGACCAATGTGTTCCAGTATTCACTCAGGCAGGAAGCTTGAGGGTAGACGAGGCATTTAGGCTTGATCTTAAAAGCTAAGTAAGGTTTTCATAGGCAAAACAGGAGGCAATAGAATGCTACAAAAGAAGAGGATGAAAGATGTCGCAATGGCGATAAATGTGTGATGGTGTAAATGTGTATTAAGAGTAAAGGAGTAAGGCTAGAGTGTGAGTATGCAGAAGGGGAAAACAGAAAGGTAGGGCATGAACATCATGGCGGAACTTGGACTTTACCTTTTAGCCAGCGGAAGCAATTCAAAGATTATGCAAGAAAACATGTTGTGTTTCAGAATGATAGGTATACATAGGTCTGAAGGATCAATTATAAGAGAAAGACTGCAGTATGGCTTCTTAGGAAGTTATAATATCCCTGAGAGAGGGACTAAAAGACAAAGCAGAATTAGCTACCTGTTGGGTATAAAGTTTGGAGGAGAAGAAAGTTTTAGACTGTGATCTGTGCTTCCATGTTAATGTGCATATAAATCATTGTTCTGCTTAAAATGGAGATTCTGATTCAGTAGGTCTGGTGAGGCATAAGATTCTGTGTTTCTATGAAGTTCCCAGATGATGTCAATGCTAATGAATTGTACTTTCAACAACAAGATTTGAGACCACTCCAGGTATTTCCTTCTTGTGAAAATGGCTTCGTGATATTTTATTAAATGAGATAGGCTTGGATCAGAAGATACTGATTGACTCCACTGCTGGACACATTCAATTTGAGGCACACCAGCCAAGAGTTAGAAACTGGATTGTTCTTTTAGAAATGAGGCTAAAGCTGTACTTAAAGAATTGGAAATTACTAGAGGGAAAGATCAAGGCAAAATTTAAGTGGATAAGACTTCACAGAAAAAAAGGGAGTGGTGAAAAAAAAAGTCAAAAGTAGTATATTACAGAAGACTTGGAACAAAATGGGCACTTAATAGTTACTTGTTGAAGGAACACATGAATTTGACCATATTGAACAGTTAAATGGAAAAAATAGAGGAGAAAGTTGGGAGGCTGAGAAGCGGCAGTCAAGAAGGCCAAATGACAGCTGAGTCACAGAAGACATACGAGAGAAGCCTTTTGCTGAATAGGGAATGCATCCTGCCTGATGTCGCTGTGAGTTTGCATGGTCTTTCTAAGACGTTGCAGTGGGTGATATGGCAAGCCACCCAGATCCCCTTCAGGATGGATGAACTCATTCTCCCAACTGCTAAGAGAGTTGGCTGCAATGAATCTCAGCCAAGTTCTTTTCCAAAAATGTGCCTTCCTCAAAAGCAGCCTCTTTCAAGTTCATGGTCCCTTTCTACAGGCACTTCAAGTCCAATGACTGGCCCATGTGGGGATATAAAGGATTAGCCCCTTGCCTCAAACTATGATCCTGCTGAAGAGATATCCCAGCTTAAGACAGCCTGTGAGATCAGCTGAGGTCCTGTTTATACCATTTAACAGTCCAACTCCTCCTTCTGCCCAGCCCTGCTGCCTTCACTCCTTCACAGGTGTTGTTTCTGGGAGAACTCCCCAGTAAAATTCCATCTGAGTCTGTTTTCTCGGAAATCTGACCTAAGACAGATGTTGAGTTTATTCCTAGAGATTAAATTGCAAAAGCCATTTATATTTGAGGCTGTGTCTCCCTAGGCCCTTTTCTAAACTGAGAAAAGTACTTCTCTGCCTCCATCTTCTTTTGCTTTTTTGCTTCTGAATCTGTACTGGTAGGTACTGCCACACCATCTGTGCAGAACAGTCCAGCAAATTTTGGGGGCATTTGCTACAGTAAGGTCACATTCCCAGCTGTTGTGTCATGTCTTCCACATCTTCTTTGATTTCTCTCACTCCCTACTTTGCAGAGAGCAGTTTAAGGTACAATCTCCCTCCTTCTTTGTTTCTATTATCCACCTGCTGTTGTAGAGAACTGACATTATCTTATGTACTCTTTAAAATGGAAGGACATGGAACTCACTAATTAAATTTGCAGATCACGCTGAAATAAAAGGCATAGAAAAATCACTAAGGACAGGCAAGTTATATAAAGAGGCTTCAGCACTTAGAAATACAGTCAGGAAATGACCAAATTAGCTTTAGCATGGAGACCTGAAAGTTAATACATCTGGAGGAAAGAACCTGAAACACAGCTATTTAAATTTCCATGGAGAAAACTGGAAAGCAACAAGACCATTAAGAAAAAGAGAATAAAAAAGAACAGGAAGGTGATATTAGACACCTCAACATAAGCTTATGGTGCAGTGAAACTGAATAAAAAACAGGGTGCATATCTTGGCTGTACTTTAAGATGCATTACTGCACATGGTTGCAAGATGATCCCTATATGGAGCTGCCTTGTGGTAGACCATGCTGATTTTCAGGTGCTTGGGTAATAGACTGAAATAGACAAATTGGGAGCAATTGGAAGACAGATACAGAAATAAATAATGAACACAAGTGACTAAATTAAAAGGAAAGGAAATATATGGGTATAGGTAATTTCCTCTAGTGCCAAGGAAGAGTGAAGGTGAGGGTCAGTAGGGGAGCAACATTGCTCTAATGCAGAGAAGCCTGTACTGGAGTGTTACTTATCAAAATGGGATGAAGGCTGAGAGAGGAAAGGCTACTTTGGAAAAGTTGGCAAGTACTTCCAAATGGGCAGCCACCATGGCACCGTCATCAAAGGGAACTGTAAAAGCAACAGCACCACAGATGTAGACTAGACTGTGAACACTGGGCTTCACAGAATAAGTCTGAATCTGAGGCCAGCTTCAGCACTGGACAAAGTTGCAGCTCCATTCCAAGCACAGAGTCGGTCAGTTCAGATAACTGTTCTAATTTCCCATTTTTAATTGATTCAAAATAAAAATAGATGAACAAGTAGAATATGTATTCAAAAGTAGAGCGGATGTTCCACCAGCCTGTAAACTCATTAAGAGCTGAGCCCTTGTCTTATACATCTCTCCGTCTCAGGTGTCTGGTGCAACAGAATTGCTTATTAAATGTTTTCTGAATTAGTTAATGAGAGAAAACTGAGAAAAAAATATTCCTGCCGTGAAGTTCCGGGCCACATTTCTGGCAGACCATAGGCTCAGCACTTCTGGGGCTCTTTGGAAACTTTCCCCAAAGAGCTTTCATTCAAGAAAGAGATTTGTGCCTCACTAGCTGTCCTGGGCTATTGTATCCTTTTTCAAGGGGAGAAAATCCCTCAGCATGGGGTCAGGCAGGCTCCCACATTTAAAAATTAGATAGCTTTTTTTGTAAAGTCCAAGTGTGAAACGGAAGAAGCTGACAGGAAGTGTTCATTAATATATTGAACAAATGTTAGGACTCTGTATAGTTTTGCAGTTAAGAGCAGCTAAGAGCCAGATGGCCAGATTTCAAATTTTGGCTCTGCTACTTCCTAATTGGGCATATCCTTTGGCAAGTTATTTAACTTCCCTGTGCTTAGTTTCTTCATTTGTAAAACAAGGATAATAATAGTTCCTGATGAATGGAGTTGTATTGAGGATTAAATTAAATAATCTATGTAAAGCATTGAGAAGAATGCTGATCAGTAAATCTTTCATCTCTTTCCCCCATCTCTTTCTTGCTCTTCGTGTGTCTGTGTGTGTGTTTGTGTGTGTGTGTGTGTGTGTGTGTGTGTGTGTGTGTGTGTGTGGCATTATGAGCCAGGCATTCCTATACACTGCAGAGACAATGGTAGTAAATAAGACTGGCAAGACATTTTCCTATATATGTCCTGCTCCCATAGATCTTCCTTTCTCATTAGAGAGTCAGACTCTAAGCAGAAAATTAAGTAAATAAAGTCTACAATTTCAGATGGGATAAATTCCATGAGAAAATAAAATGAAATGATGTACTAAAGAATGACTTGGGGAGGAAAGAGATGCTTTCAGAAAGTCAGAGCTGAGAACTGAATGACCGGAAGGAACCAGCCATGTGGGAGCCCAGAGAAGAGATAACACAATGCAGAGATGTCACTTTAGGATGGAATAACTTTGTCATTTTCAAGAAGGCAGAGTAATAAGTGCTTCATGGACAAGACGGGGCAGAGGTAGACGAGTTCTAGGAGGTAGGCAGGCTAGATCGTGCAGAGCTTCGTTGCCCAGGGCAATAACATTTAATCTAATTTTAATGCAGTGGGAAGCCACTGCTGACTTCAGATTTATAAAAGATCACTTTGACTGGTTTCTGGGTAGACACTCGACTACATGACACTAGAGAAGAAGCAAAGGCACCCATTGGAGACTATTGGCTATTGCAGAATCCAGATGACCATTAACGTCACTTGGACTGGGGTTACAGCACTGAAGATGGAAAGAATGTGATGAGTTTAAGTTACATGTTAGAGTGGAACCAGTCAGACATCCTCATGGATTAGATGTGGAGGAAATTAAATCTGTCAGCTTCTTCAGTGTTTGGCACTTGACTAAGCCTAGAAACAAAAAGGTTAAAAACAGTAATTATAGACAGAGGCTGACTTTAAGCAGCTTTTGAGCTTTGTTTTGCAGGGAACAGAATCTCTGGCAAGGAACATAATCCCATTCAGACTTCCAGAAAGGGATTACCTACAGAGGCATGAGCAAAGTTAGAGGAGTCAGCAAAAATGGTGGAGAACATAGAAACTATCAAGAATCAAAAGCCGCCACCACCTTAGGCTTAAAAAGGCATGGGGGTGAAATAGTACTAACAAGTGAGCATGGGAACCTTGCAGAAGGACTGCCCTGGAGGATATGTGTGCTCAGAGGGACATGCTCGCCACAGAATGTGTCCAGCACAGAAAGGAAGTGGGGAGTGGACACCTTGACCTCCTCCTTGTCCCACCCTCCGATTTCTTACAACTGCCTTCCATAAGCTAAGCCTCACTGGGATCCAGGCAGCAAAGGAGGTAAGATCATCCGAGGTGTCAGCAGAGGGAAAGCCGAGGAAAATCAGAGGATAAAGCTGGATGTGTTGAGAGGGAGAGGCAAATGGAAAATTAAAAGTATACAAACATGCACAATTATGACAGAAAAAAGAAAATATCATTTAGAACCAAGTGCAAGCCTAGCTTCAGGGTTTTTACACAGGCTTAACTCAGAGATGATGTCCAGTTCAAATTCTTCCATGCAAAAAACCTGAGAATACAACCCAATTTCTCATCTTCTCAAAGTAGTCACTACACTCTCATTTCTTTCTCCCCCAACAGCAAGAGGGAGAAGAAAAAAACCATGGCTGCAAAGGGTGATTTAATATCCTGTTGCCACTGAAGAAAAATACACTTATTCATTATAAGACTTTTATTGCCAATGACTAGGAGGAAATGTATAGGGAACAACACAAGATGACTAACACAGGAAGTTATAAAACTCGCAGCTCTAACTGTCATGGCCCTGGGCCCATGGTGCCTGAATCCCTCTGGGACTATAAATGGAAGATCCCTGGTACCTGAATTTTGCTTTGGTTTTCTCTCTCCATCTCTGTGATTCCACCTAAAATCAGCCAAGTACCTGCTCCCTTCCAACCTAGACAACATATACCTCCATGCTTTAAATGGACGATTTGACCAAGAGACACCTACTCCACCTGACCATGAAGCTGGAAAATCTGCTATGTCAGACTTCCATGCAATCGCTGATGGGAGAAAGTTTTCATGAGTCTCTCTGGGCCCCTATCCCTCTCCCCTGTATTCCCACTTTTATCCAAACCCACATTTCACCAAACCCCCTAACGCTAAGCAGCTGTGGAAGTTCAGATCACAGTCTCTGAGGAGCTCCTGGTTTCCCATGGAATGTGATTTGCCTCATCGTCTTACAGCCTGCCTCTACTTTGCTTTCTTATCATATCAGAGGCTTGGGATGCCTGTGTGCACAATAAATCAATGGCATTTTAAGCTTTCCCTGTGGCCTCAATTACTATGTGCCTGGTGCAGCTTGCTGTGCTGATCACGTTTATGACTTCACCTAAATTCTTAATGCTCTATCTCATTGCAACGAAACGGGATTATTTTTTATGAAAATGTAACTTTTAGCTTAGCCCACCAGACAATTGCCAATATGCTATGAAAGGAACAAAATAGTCCCCAAAAAGCCCTATCTCCTACAATTTAGCTCTCCTATAATCTAGATTATAAACTTAATGGAGTTACAGATCATGCCCGAATTGAACATTACTGCACCCTAGACCCTATTGCTACATCTAATGCACAATTTGTGCTTAATATTTGTTGAATATTAATTAGCAAATTGTTTTGCAATTTTTAAATCACCACTTCTGCCTGTGCCACCCTAAGCATGCATATGTATATGCACGCACATACACACGTGTACTTTGTGTCCATACATGTTGCTGTCAGTAGTAAAGTCATGTATCGCTAAAGGTGATCAAAAGAGGCATTTGTATAAGAAAGCAGAAACAGTTCTTTATGAAAACAAGACAACAAAGCTTACTGTTGGCTATGGTCCCAGGAATGAGACCACCCCCATCCCTCGCTGCCTCTGCCTCTGCCTGTCCAGGGAGTCTGTTTTCTCAAAGCTCTTGCCTGTTGGCTTCCTCTTCACAATTCAAGAGAGAAACTCAGTTTGGTCTTTATTATTTTTTTTTTTTACTAGTGCCTTTACTTCACCAAGTTTTACATAGAGTAGAAATTTCCCCCTAGAGGAATTCCAGACTTTTACATTTATATTAAACATTCTGGAGTAATCTCGGATTCCTCTGTCAATCTTCCTTGTCCTAACGCCTTTCCAGTGTCTCTCCCCCAGCACCATACAGCAGCCTGCTTTGTGTTTCTTCTGCCTGCCTCTTCCGCTAACTTTGCCCCTTGTTTAGTTGCATGTTTGTTTCAAAACTAGACCATTAACTTCTTAAGGAAAGTCCTAAGTGTCTTCCGCTTTTTATTACCTCATACATACACTCTTCCTCCAATCAGAAAAAAAAAATGTCTTCTCTTTGGCCTCACAGCTATTAGATCTTTCCATCTTTGATCTGTCAAAATAAATGTTATTTGGAAGAAGAATATAAAAAGGGAAAAACAAAATAGTTGAGTCAAGCCCATGAAGGTAAAATGCTAAGAACTATGATTTTCAGAGCTCTAGGTTAACTGCTACTTGAATCCTATGAACTGGAATTCCTTTGAGACCTTCTCTGCCTTTCTCAGGCAGTGGCCAGTCTTAGCCACACACCTCTGGTTTTGCAAAGAAAGCACAATCACTGTCTGCAAAAAGCACAAGCGTAGTAGGTCGGCAGATGGGTACAGCTGGCTCAAATCGATTAACAGTACCCTCATATTGTGGCTCATGAATACACTGTTGTTTGTACTGGGTGATGAAGATATTTGGTGATGGTTTTTAAAACAGTAAAAGAGTAGAAAAGATAAATCTTACATTTCTATGTAGCTTCGTGTCAGAGTGTTTCCTATTTATGCTTCTAGCTGATTTTCACAATATCTCTGTGAAGCAGGTAGGGCAGCTATTATCCGCCTTTTATTGATGAGGAGACGGATGTTCGATATTTTAATTACTTGCTCAAGGCCACATCTAGCTAAATATGTGTGATATTGTGCCAGAATTGCTAGCCTTTGCTTACCGGTAATAACTAAAATAAGCAGCCCAGGCTAATTCCATCCTGGCTCCTGTGACTTGTAATAAGTAACTAAGATCTGTGACTTCTATCACTACCCAGATAATGTGTAAACAAATGCTTATCTTGACTTCTGTAAACCACTGAAGTAACAAACAGAATGACAAAAGTCCTCTGGCCTTTGGAATGTCCGGAGACCCCCCACCCTCATCTCCGCCCAGGAGATGAATCACAGAATCCCCTGGCCCTTGGAATGTCCGAAACCTTTTCATCCCCATCCCCGCTCCTCACCCCCACTCCCAAGGTGGTTTTTCGGGTATAAAAAGTCTTGGCACCCTCCTTTCGATGCCACAGGTTGGAGAGACGTGAGTCCTCTGTGGTCGCCGGCATAATAAATGACCCTGCAATCTGGCATACTTTTGTCTTGGTGCTAACTTTCTACGCCCGGTCCACTATAGCATATGTACCATCTACTCTCTAAATGGTAGAGCTGAGTCTCCAAACTAGACCTTCTGACTCCTGGAGTCAAAACTACCACACAGGTTTCAAACTTTCAGGGAAGTGTTGAGGGAAGAAGCAGGATCTTTGTAAAAAAAAAAAAAAAAAAAAAAAATCTTCTTTCCAGGTAATGTAAGTTAGCAAGGAGAGTCTGGATCACAGAAATAGCCCTCCGTGGGAGAGAATACTAAGAAACTTCTTATTCTACATTCCAAGGTTAGGCCTCTGAAATTTACATTTAAGTTTGCAGTGTCATGTAAAACCAGAAGCATTTTCATCTGATTGTTTCCAATTTTCACCTGATCCCTGATTACTCTGCATAGACAAAAGCTGTCCTACAGCAACGGAAAGCTGCTTGCAGCATTAACTAAAGCGCAGGTGCCCACCGGAGAGTACTCCTGTTTTCCCCAGGCCTCAGCAGTGGAGGCCAGCTTACACCTCTTTTGTCTGTAATGCTGTCACGACATCATGCATCTGCTTCCACAAAGGAACTGATAATTTATGCAGTTTCCTTATGTGAGATCTTGAAGAATTTCTAATGTAAACCTGCACATTTCCAGGCTCTACTGCTTAGGAATGTAAATTATTTACTTGTTTGCCTTTGATCTGTTGTTATTATATCTTGTTTGTAACAGTTGGGATTTCCTGTAAGAGAAGATTGTACATCTCTCCTATGAAAATACATTTTAATAAAGCATAAAAATTTTCAGTCTCAATTATTCCTAGTTGTATAGGGAATACTTAAGATTCTCTTCACCAGAAAGCATCTATACAAAGATATATGCATGTATTTTGCTGCCCAGAGGAATAGCAAATGCAGACCTCAGATTTGCATAGACATAGAGGTCGCCAGGTCTGAGACTTTAGTCCTCTTCTTCAAATTGTCTCAACCTTCTAGCATTTAAAAATGGTTGTTATGTGTGTGGATCTGAAATAAGGATGAAAAACTTCCTCATGGTGTCAGAAGTATGCTGTTTGTCAATCTGAAAGGCAAAACAAACGGAAGATACAAATAACTGATTCAGGAGATGAATTGCACAAAAAGAAAAGCAGGAAGAGATTTTAGATTCAAAGACTTGCAGAGAAATTGCTGGAGGTTTGAGAGCATGGCTAGGACACCTTATATTAATATTTAAACTGATCTCTGAACATCAAGCGCATGAGAGAATATATCATCATAATAATTCAGGCCAGGCACAGTGGATCACACCTATAATCCCAACCTGGGGAACACTGTGAGACTCTCCTCTCTACAAAAATGTTAAAAATAACATTTTAAAAGTCGAAGTAAGTAGAGCAGCAGAGGATTTGAAATAAGCCATTTTGTGATTCTTCTGCCTTCATTCATTCACCTGTTTCTTTCTATGGAGATGACTCAGGATAAACAAATACTTGGGCATAGGAAAGCTCAGAACAAGCATGCCTAAAAGTAAACCATGATATATGAGTGAAAACTTTGGTATATTGAGGAAGATGTGAGAGTCATGCCATACCCGATCACCCTCAGGTTTTCTGGTTTTCGAAAAGGACTCACGTAACTCAGAAATTTGAATGCTTGAAGACTAAGCTCTGACTTTTTTATAGTGCCCAAATTCCTGTCTAAGGGGGCTGGGGAGTCATGCCCTACAAACCATAAATTCTCATCAGATGGGTTTAATTTAACCCTATATAGCATGATTTATTTTCCAATCTGACTCTCCTATAACATTACATGACAAAGAAGACAATCAACATATTTTACCCCCAAATATGTTTCTTTGTCATATTTTGAAATGGCCCTGGAAAGCCATCCTTCATGGGAGCAAATCTGCATCTGTAAGTAATCTCTATTTACATAGCTATATCTTTTTCTTCCAGGCTTTCCCAATCCTGAAGAGATTAACTGAGAGTCTAGTACCTTTTAAAGATCTGAATAGGAAACATTTGTCATTTATTGTCTCTAAGGGCAGCCACTATGAGGTTTTAAAGAACCTTGGTCTCCACAATCTTTTATCTTAACCTGAACATTTCCCTTTTCTTAATCCCAGGCCTTTAGACAGACTCAATCAATTGTAAACTAGAAAATATTTAAATTTACCTATAGCCTGGAAGCTGCCCTGTTTAAAATTATCTCACATTTCTGGTCCAAAACAATCTAGTTCTCAAAGGTATTTGATTGATGTCTCTTGCTGCCCTACAATGTGTAAAACCAAGCTGCACCCCAATCACCTTGAGCACATGTTCTTAGGACCTCCTGAGGACTGTGTCATGGTCCATGGTCACTTGTATTTGGCTCTGAATAAATCTCTTCAAATATTTTACAGAGTTTGACTCTTTGTTGACATACTTGTGATTTCAGTTTATTACAACAAAACATTACCAAATAAAATTAGCAAAGGTAAAAAGTGCATGGGGAAAAGGTAAAAAGTCCAGTAGAGACTACATTCAAGCTTCTAGTTGTCCTCTCCCAATGGACTCTTAGCAACAGCACTTAATTCTCTCAGCAATGATGTTTGACAACAGGTATAGAGTATTGCCAGCCAGGGAAGACCACCTAAGCCTTAATGTCCATGGTTTGTTTGTTGTTTGTGAGACAAAGTCTCACTCTGTCACCCAAGCTGGAGTGCAGTGGCATGATTTTGACTCACTGCAACCTCCACCTCCCGGATTCAAGCGATTCTCCTGCCTCAGTCTCCCAAGTAGCTGGGATTACAGGTGCATGCCACCACCCCCAGCTAACGTTTGTATTTTTAGTAGAGACAGCGTTTCACCATGTTGGCCAAGCTGGTCTCGAACTTCTGACCTCATGATCCACCTGCCTCGGCCTCCCAAAGTACTGGGATTTTAGGTGAAAGCCACCACGCCTGGCAGTGTCCATGGTTTTTATTGGGGGTCAGTCATGTAGGCATGGGGTATCTGCATGGCTGACTTTAGTTACACAGCCTCTAGCCCCTCCAGACATGCAACTGATACATCATGGTCCAGGGCAGCCACCATAATCACATTGTTAGCATAGAGTAGCTGGCATATCTCAAGGCCCCAGGTATATAAAGACACTTTCATCAGGCAAATTATTCCAAAGGCTTACGGTTTATCTCCAAGGAGCTATCAAGAGTCAGTTCTCTCTTTATAATGGATGGGAGTTTCAACATCCCAGATTACTTAGTTTATCCTTCACAGCACAGGCACTAAACCCTTGAAGGGTTCCATGGGAAGCCTTGAATGCCAGGATAAAAGTAGATCACTTAATCTGGTGGCAGAGCTGACAATGGGTTAGACAGGACAAGAGTAGAAATTAGAGAATCAATTTCAAAGTTTCTGTACTCATCCAGGTAAGATAATAAGGTCCTGAGAAAGCATAAGGACATGAGGACAGAGAAACATTTTTGAGCAGAGAAATTATATGAAGAGATTTATTTAAAGTTCAATCAGGTAGCAATGTGCAGTATTACACCAAACCTTCATGAACAGGAAAGCCTGAATCCCAACATAAAAACTTACCAGCCAAGAAAACACCTTGAACTCCCTAGATAGCTCTTTGCCCATGTGGATAGATGATCCTTGCATTTGATGAGAGGCTTTCATAGTTAATCTCTTGAAATGATTTCCAACGTGGTGTGTCTAAAATGATATTCTACTAAAAATAAATACTAAGGTAAGATAATAACACAAAGCAATAATTAATTTTTTTTTCAGATTTTCTCCTTTTTTAATTCCATTTGGCATTTCTCCTCATTCCAACAGTCAGGCTTTCTGTGTTCAAGGACTTAGAAAATGAATGTGACAGTCTCACACAGAGAAGAGAGTCTCTCCCTTGATTTTTATGCATTAGAGGTTTGGGCACTTGGGAAAATACAAAAGGTATACAGCTTAGACAACAAACTGGCAAAAATAGCATAACAAGTTGGCCTGCCCTACCTTCCATCCTCAAGAGTATTCCACTGAAAGGGAAAGCAGAGATTAAAGGACAGCCACAGAGGTGTTTTTATGTGTCTCAAAGGGACAAGCCCTGAATGAGCTCTGGGAGGCAGCATGTGCTGAAGAGGGGGCATTGGACCTTCCTCCTGGGCTCATGATCAGGAATGAGGCAGGACTCCAGAGGAGAAATCGCTCCATCATACATAGATGCATCCAGACTGATAGGGCCTTAGAGAACCTCACAGGCCCTTAAGGTGTAGGAGAATGACATGCACGCCCCCAAGAATAACTGGAATGTGGCAAAGTTAGGGTGGAAACAAGTGATGTCTCCAGGAACTCCTGTGTACACTGACAAAACAAGGGATGGGATGATAGGGTTCTAAGAGGATGCTTGCATGATTACATGACCCGGAGGACCCAATGGGTTCCATCCTCATGTGCTGTTAAAAAATAAACTTCCTGAAATGTAATGAGGTTCAGAAGAAATGTTAGAATGTGATCCACAGATTGAGTGTAATTAGTCTTTCATTAGCCCCTAACAGAAATAAGAAATTGTCAAGTTATGGATTCAGAGATAAATCCACGATGTGATTCCCTTGCATGCTGTCCAGTGTGTCTCAGCTAGTTTGAAGTATGCTCCCCAGCACACTGGTCCCACCTGCCTTCCTCACACTGTACATAAGAGTTGTTTATGCCTCTCTATCTGTCTCACTGAGATGAACATCCGGAGAGAAAAAATTAATACTTTTCCATCTTTAGATCATTCCTCATGCCTAGCACAGTGATTAGGACGCCAAAACGCCTTATTAAATTTGAGAAATGAGAGAATACTGTCTTAAAAAAATTACAAATATGAGAAACTCAGGATAAAGACAAACCACAATGCTTCCTACTTTGCAAAGTTATCCAATCAGGTTTCTGTCAAATTGCCAGTCAGAAGTTTTTATGCAATTTCATATATCTTTTCAGTGATTCTATGAATCTATGAGCTGTTCTAGATTTCTGTGGACATAGTCAGAGAACCAGTCATAAAGTGAGTTTGAAAAAGAAGGGATTTTTACTTTTATGATGTGGGAAACACATGCTGTGAATAAAAGGCCCTATTTCCACTAGAGTATATGGAAAATATCCTCCAGGTTGCCAGGAGTCTCACTTCTACTGTGAGATATTTCCATTTTTCTCTCCCATATGTATTAGCCTCTCATAGGTTTCTAGTATAAACAATGTCAAACACACATATGCACATTTCGTCGCAGCTCTGTATTCAGATAGGTGCTTTACCGAATATAAGTTAATCAAAGAACGAACACAGAAAAGGCCAAGGGAAGAAAATAAATGACCCAAATCTGTAAAAACAAAGCAATGTCCAGCCTTCTTTTGAGGAGCAATGTTTTCTGCAAAAGGAAATGATGCAATAATCCTTTGCCATTTTCCAGATTGCTAAAAGGCAAACGTATCCTTCCAAAGTTAAATATTACCTTTTTTCCCCTTTGAACCTACATTTAACTTTAATTTCTGATCAAACTAACTGCCTGTGGAATGACAGAAATTCATTACCCTGTAAAAAGCATTTACCTTGGTGGCATATACCAAGGAAAGGAGAAAGAACATTTGCATGAAAACGACAGGCACAGGTTCAGGGTGAGTTGTGCACATTTCAGAGGCTTGTGACATGAATTTATGCAAAATGCCTCCATAATTTGTTAGATATATATTTAGCTGAAAAAATTAAATATTGCCACAGTGTTATTTAAGGAGTGATTGAATCAGTCCTGATAGAGTTAGAATTGATGTGTGCATTTCACAGAATTTTAAAAAAAGCTTGATTCAAGCCCATCCCAAAGCTGCCCTTCCATGCCTGCAGACAGAGGTCAAGACCTGACTCCGCTCATCATTTCCAAAATCCTGGCCTCCAGCTCAGAATCCTGTTACTGGAAATGATTTCTTTTGACCAAGAGAAGATGATGTAGTCATAAAGCACATCATAATGACATTATAGTGTTGAAAGTGACATGAAAGTTAGTCCAACCTTCTATCTGAACTGAAAACCTTTCTATATTGTTATTGCCAAGTAGTCAGGTGATTTCTGTGCTGCCGGATCACCTGGAGCCCTCAGTTGAACAAGCAGCCCATTCAATCTCTTAATAGGGGCCATTTTTTTCTAACATGTAAGTTATGACACAAAAACCACTCCACAGATTGTTATGTTTGGAGAAACCACGTTCTGAGAATGTTATAACAACAAGAACAGTGGTATTTATTGCTTTCGAAGTACCAGAGGCTCAATGCTTCATATTTTACATACAACCTTGAATAATTGTCAAAAATCCTATAAACAGAAGTGGATCCAAGTTTGTGCGATCTGAAGCACATTCTCTTTAAGAAAGAGAAGGAAAAATAACAATTCCAAAATTAGGTGCAAAGTAAATGTGTATTTCAACAGGGAAAATAAATCACAAAAAATTACAAATTTTCAAAAATTGATAAATATCAATCACATGATAAAAATCCAAAAACATATTGTTTTAATTGTTCTAAGGCAGCTATGAAGAAATGCCTGAGACTGGGTAATTTATAAAGAAAGAAGGTTTAATTGATTCACAGTTCTGCACTGCTATGAAGGCCTCAGGAAACTTACAATCATGGCAGAAGATACCTCTTCACAGGCTGGTAGGAGAGAGAATGAGAGCTGACTGAAGGGAGATGCCCCTTATAAAAACATTAGATATTGTGAGAACGTACTCACTATCACAAGAATAACATGCAGGAAACTGCCTGCCCACCATGATTCCATTATTTCTACCTGGTCCTGCCCTTTACATGTGGGGATTATTACAATTGAAGGTGAGATTTGGGTGGAGACAAGGAGCCAAACCATACCACATATCAAAATTTTTTCTTAGGTGCTTTTATCATACATCTCTATAGTACTTTTATCTTTTTTTTTCAACTGCATGCTCTTTGATCACCTATTAAAGTGACAATGATTTTATAATATTAATATGATTTATCATTGCTAAGATGGAAAGACAACTTAGGCTTTCCTCTTGTAAGACAGATTGGAATTTGATTTTATTATAGTTTAGAAAAACCTTTTCATAACTCTACAATCCATTAATGCCAGCATCACAGACACTTGTAGAACTGTAGCATTTATATTTGTAGAAAATTGTAGAATTCACATTTGATAAAATCAGGATCAAGTTTCTCTAGTATTTCAGCTGTAAGATTTCAGTCTTTTCAACTCTCTGAAAAAGTTGCTGTAACATTGATGTTATTTCCTTCCTAAATGTATCATAAATTTTACCAAAAAGATTATCTTGTACCTGGAATGTTTTGTGGAAAAGATTTTAACTACGAATTCAAGTTCTCTAATAATTATTAAATTATTCAAATTATCTGGCTGTTCTTTCATCAGTGTAATAGAGTTAAGCTTTCCTTGTAATTTATCCATTTTATCTACAAATTCAAAAATGATGGCACAACTTGTTCATTACAAGCTCTCATAGTCTTTTTCTACAAATGTCTTTAATTCCTGAAATTGGTTATTTGAGCCTTTTCTTTCTTTATTGATAAATCTTGCCAAGAGTTCACCAAATGTATTCATCTTTTCAAAAATCAACCTTGCGCTTGTTGATCCTCTCTGTTATGATGGTTTTCTATTTACATTAAATATGTTTATACTTATGTTAATATTTGCTCTTATTTTCATTTCTTGCCTTTAGTCTACTTAATGGTTATAATTTGCTGTTCTCCTGAAAGCATATTCTTGAGATGGTATCTTGTTTTTAATTATCCCACATTATTTGCTATTGGTGTTGCTATTTCAGTTAGAACTTATTTAGTTTTAACCTCATATTCATGAATAATTTCTGGCTTTTGATATTCTAGACCTTTTTCCTGAAGTATATTCTTCAGCAATTTCTTTCAGTGAAGTTCATTGAATGACTTATTTTCTCAGTCATTTGTGTCTGAAAAATGTCTTTATTTCACTCTATTTCTTTGGTCATGCACTGGATCCCAATTGACACTTATTCAGTCTCTATGAAGATATTATTCCATGAGTGTCAGGCATCTATTTTACTCCTGGAAATCTGTTCTCAGCTTGTCAATCCTTTGTGATTTAATTGCCTCTCCTCTTTGATTGCTTAAGTGGCAATCTCTTTGTTTTGATGTTCTACAGTGTCACTACCTGGTTTTTTATATCCCCTTCAGGACTTTGTATGCTGCTTTAACCTGAGGATTGATATTTCTGTTACTTATACTGGAAGGCTCTTAACTAAAATTATTCTGAGTATTGTTTCTTCCTTACATTTTCCAGTCTCCCCTTTTAGGATTCTTTTTAGATTTACATAGGCTTAATTATCCTGCCCTCTCTTTCTCTAACACCTAAGTCAAATCTATAGGCAAATACTGGCTGTACCTTAAAAATACACACAGAGCCTGGTTATTTCTCTTTATTTCCACTGCCACACCCTGGTTAGAGCCATCATCATCTAGCTGCTAAGCATTTGTAGTAGGTTCCTCATTGATTTATTTTGCCATTTTTATTCCTATAGTTTATTCCTCAAGCAGCGGCCACAATAATTCTGGTAAAGATACTTCTCAGTTCATGTAACCCCTACTGGAAACGTTCCAATAGCTTCCATCTCACTCCAAGTACAACTGAAGGTCCATTCAGGCTCACAGTCCCTAAAACACCCCCATGCCCCACTGCCACCCTCAGCCACCCACCTCTATGACTTTTTGTCCCAATGCTCTGCCCCTCAGTCCACTCAGAGCCCACAGACTTAATTGTTGTTACACAAACACACCAACTCTTCTACCAAATACTCCCTTTTGCCTATAAATCTTTCCTCCCCCCTCTCCTCCCCCTTCCCACTCCACTCCACCGAGAGGGAGTTTTAATCTTGTTGCCCAGTCTGGAGTGCAATGATGTGATCTCGGCTCACTGTCACCTCCGCCTCCCAGGTTGAAGCAATTCTCCTACCTCAGCCTCCAGAGTACCTGGGATTACAGACACATGCCACCATGTCCAGCTAATTTTTATACTTTTGGTAGAGACGGGGTTTCATCATATTGGTCAGGCTGGTCTCAAACTCCTGACCTCACTTGATCCACCCACCTCAGCCTTCCATCTTGTTGGGATTACAGATGTGAGTTACCGTGCCTGGCCACAAATCTTTCTTTCCTAAGATCTCTGCACCAATCACTTCCCATCTTCTCAGGGGTTTGCTCCAATATCAAACCTTCCCCCTGGTTATATTTCCCAGTACACTAAAAAACACTATACATACCATAGGTACTCAATATAATTTTTTATTAGCATTAATATCCAATGGCCACATAGATCAATTAATATTTTATGCAACATAAAAGGCATATCTTTAATTTCATAATGTTCTGTCACTTTTTTCGACTCAGACTTTTAAATAGTAACTTGTTTTTTCATTATGATTTGTATTTTTTGTATCTTCAGAATTATTTTAAACATAAATTCTTGCAGCCCTTTCTATTGTTTTATTATCTGAAATTCCGGGATTGCTGATCCTCCAGTTTGTGGTGTAGTATGTGATTAGCAATATTTATTGTGAGCTTATTTTCACTCTGGGTGTTTCACTGTGTAGTCGCTATATTCCCTGTTTTGGGAACATCCCTACCTTGGATTTTTGTTTCCTTCTGCAAGGAGCCCTTAGGCATTTCCTGCTCAGTACCAGATTTACCTTAATGTCACCTCCTATGATTCCTGCACCATACCAATTTCTCATGGGTAACTCCTGTCTTTTTCTTGTTCAGAGCCAAAAAGTCACACTCTCTACAGTTTTACTTTTTCTGATGGGAAGAATTTTTCTCTTCATTCGCTTTCATAAAATGGTAGCCTTTCCACAGCTTCAATGACATGCTGTGCAACTCCCCCAGAGTCACCATAATTCTAACTTTAGCCTTTGTTTGGTTTTAAACTTTCTCTGTGTTTCTGATTTGTGAGAATTTCTCCCTGTTTTTCATTTTAAGCTTAGATGCTTTGTTTTTTGATCATGTTTTTATCAGTATTTATAAATATTTGTAGTAGGGGGAATCTCTGTTAGCTCAATCCACTATTTAGAATTAAAGGACATCTGATAAAATTTTTTTATTAATTAAAAAACATAGATATAAATTCTAAAATAATTTAAAAACTCAACCTTATTATATTATATTCAATATCAATTAAAAATATAGGTAAGGAACTAACCACCCGGTATCAAATCCTAGTTCTTCTATTGTCTACTTAACTTGAGTAAATTACTTAACTATCTGTGCCTCCATTTCATAAAATGTAAAATGGGGATAATATTAGCACCAGCAGAGCACTTCTGCCAAGATGGCTGAATACAAACAGCTCTGAAGCACAGTTCCAAGCGAGAGTGACACACCTGGAAAATGGGGTTGTTGTGAGTTCCCCTGCAGCAGAGTTAAACGTCCTTGCTCAGCAGCTCTGAAGGGAGCAACAAAGCTCCCAGCACAGCACTTGAGCTCTCATAAGGACAGGCTGCCTCCCAAGTGGCTCCCTGATGCCAGTATATCCAAAGAGACACCTCATACAGGAGAGCTCTGGCTGACATCTGGCAGGTACCCTTCTGGGATGAAGCTATCAGAGGAAGAAACAGGCAACAATGTTTCACTGTTCTGCAGCCCCCACAGGTGATCCTCAGGCAAGCAGGGTCTGGAGTGGACCTCCAGCAGTCCTGCAGCAGAGGGACCTGTTAGAAGAAAAACTAAAAAACAGAAAGATATAGCTTCAACATCAACAAAAAGGACGTTCACTCAGAGACCCCATCTGAAAGTCACCAACTTCAAACACCAAAGGTAGATAAATCCACAAAGATAAGAAGAAACCAATGCAAAAAGGATGAAATCACCAAAAACCAGAACACTTCTCCTCCTCCACCTTTTGTTCCCTTGCTGGTGAGGGATCACAACTCCTCACCAGCAAGGGAACAAAACTGGATGGAGAATCAGTCTGATGAATTGACAAAAGCAGGCTTCAGAATTGGGTAATAACAAACTTCTCAGAGCCAAAGAAACATTTTTTAATCCGATGCAAAGAATCTAAGAACCTTGAAAAAACATTAGATGAAATGCTAACTAAAATAACAAGCTTAGAGAAGAACATAAACAATTTGATGGAGCTGAAAAACACAGCACAAGAACTTTGTGAAGCATACCTAAGTTTCAATAGCCAAATAAATCAAGCAGAAGAAAGGATATCAGACACTGAAGATAAATTCAATGAAATAAAACAAGAAAGCAAGATTAGAGAAAAACAAGTGAAAAGAAATGAACGAAGACTCCAAGAAATATGGATTTACATGAAAAGGCCTCATCTACAATTTATTGGTGTACCTGAATGTGGCAGGGAGAATGAATCCAAGTTGGAAATCACTCTTCAGGATATTATCCAGAACTTTCCCAACCTGGCAAGGCAGGCCAACATTCAAATCCAGGAAATACAGAGAACACCACAAAGATATTCCTCAAGAAGAGTAACCCCAAGGCACATAATTGTCAGATTCACCAGGGTTGAAATAAAATAAAAAATGCTAAGGGCAGCAAGAGAGAAAGGTCAGGTTACCCACAAAAGGAAGCCCAGCAGACTCACAGAGGATCTGTCGGCAGAAACACTACAAGCCAGAATCGAGTGGGGGCCAATATTCAACATCCTTAAAGAAAAGAACTTTCAGTTCAGAATTTCATATCCAGGCAAACTAAGCTTTATGAGTGAAGGAGAAATAAAATCCTTTATAGACAAGCAATTGCTGAAAGATTTCATCACCACCAGGCCTGCCTTACAAGAACTCCTGAAGGAAGCAATAAACATGGAAAGGAACAACCAGTACCACCCACTCCAAAAACATACCAAATGGTAAAGACCATTGACACAATGAAGAAACTGTGTCAACTAATGGGCAAAACAACCAGCTAGTATCAAAATGTCGGGATCAAATTCCCACATAACAATATTAACCTTAAATGTAAATGGGCTAAAGGCTCCAATAAAAGACATAGACTGGCAAACTGGATAAAAAGTCAAGATCCATCAGTGTGCTGTATTCAGGAGGCCCACCTCATGTGCAGACACACACAGACTCAAAATAAAGGGATGGAGGAAGATTTACCAAGCAAATGGAGAGCAAAAAAAAGCAGGAGTTGCAATCTTAGTCTCTGATAAATAGACTTTAAACCAACAAGGATCAAAAGAGACAAAGAAGTGCATTACATAATGGTAAAGGGATCAATGCAACAAGAAGAACTAACTATCTTAAATATATATGCACCCTATACAGGCACACCCAGATGTATAAAGCAAGTTCTTAACCACCTACAAAGAAACTTAGACTCTCACACAATAATAGTGGGAGACTTTAGCACTCCGCTGTCAATATTAGTCAGATCGATGAGGCAGAAAATTAACAAGGATATCCAGGACTTGAACTCAGATCAGGACCAAGCAAACCTAATAGACATCTACAGAACTCTCCACCCCAAATCCACAGAATATACATTCTTCTCAGCACTTCATGGCACCTACTCTAAAACTGACCACATAACTGGAAGTAAATCAAGCCCCAGCAAATGCAAAAGAACATAAATGTTAATAACCAGTCTCTCAGACCACAGTGCAATCAAATTAGAACTGTGAGGATTTAAAAACTCACTCAAAACCACACAACTACACGGAAACTGAACAACCTGCTCCTGAATGACTACTGGATAAATAATGAAATAAAGGCAGAAATAAATATGTTTTTCAAAACCAATGAGAATGAAGACACAATGTACTAGAATCTCTGGGACAATTTAAAGCAATGTCTAGAGGGAAATTTCTAACACTAAATGACTACATGAGAAGCAAGGAAAGATCTATAATCTACACTCTATCATCACAATTAAAAGAGCTAGAGGAGCAAGATCAAAAAATTCAAAAGCTAGAAGACAAGAAATTAAGATCAGAGCAGAACAGAAGGAGATAGAGACACAAAAACCCTTCGAAAAATCAATAAATCCAGGAGCTGGTTTTTTGAAAAGATTAACAAAACAGACTACTAGCCAGTCTAACATAAAAGAGAGATGAATCTAATAGATGCATTAAAAAATGATAAAGGGGATCTCCCCACCAATTCCACAGAAATACAAACTACCACCAGAGATTACTACAAAGAGCCCTATGCACATAAACCAGTAAATCTTGAAGAAATGGATAAATTCCTGGACACTTACATGCTCCAAGACTAACCCAGAAAGAATTTGAGTACCTAAATAGACCAATAACAAGGTCTGAAGTTGAAGCAGCAATTAATAGCCTCCCAACCAAAAGAAGTCTAGGTCTAGATGGGTTCACAGCCAAATTCTACCAGATGTTCAAAGTGGAGCTGGTACCATTCCTTCTGAAAATATTCCAAACAATACAAAAAGAGAGAATCCTCCCTAACTCATTTTATGAGACCAACATCATCCTGATGCCAAAACCTGGCAGAGACACAACTAAAATAGAGAATTTCAGGCCAATATCCATGATCAACATCCGTGCAAAAATCTTCAATAAAATACTGGCAAACCAAATGCAACAGCACATCAAAATGCTTATCCATCACGATCAAGAAGGTTTCATCCCAGGGATGCAAGGCTGGTTCAACATATGCAAATCTGTAAACATAATCCATTGAATAAACAGAACCAAAGACAAAAACCACATGATTATCTCAATAGATGCAGAGAAAATTTTTGACAAAATTCAACAGCGCTTTATGCTAAAAACTCTTAATAAACTAGGTATCAGTGGAAGATATCTCAAAATAATAAAAGCTATTTATGACAAACCCACAGCCAATATCATACTGCATGGGAAAAAACTGAAAGCATTCCCTTGAAAACTGGCACTAGACAAGGGTGCCGTCTCTCACCATTCCTACTCAACGTAGTATTGGAAGGTCTGGCCAGAGCACAGGCAAGGAAAAGAAATAAAGGGTATTCAATTAGGAAAAGAAGAAGTCAAATTGTCTCTATTTGTAGATGACAGAATTGCATATTTAGAAGACCCCATTGTCTCAGCCCCAAATCACCTTAATATGATAAGCAGCTTTAGCAAAGTTTCAGGATACAAAATCAATGTGCAAAAATCAGAAGCATTCCTATACACTAATAACAGAGAGCCAAATCATGAGCAAACTCCCATTCACAATTGCTACAAAGGGAATAAAATACCTAGGAATATAACTCACAAAGGACGCGAAGGACATCTACAAAGAGAACTATAAGCTGCAGCTCAAGGAAATATGACAAGGCAGAAACAGATGGAAAAACATTCCATGCTCATGGATAGAAAGAATCAATATTATGGAAATGGCTACATTGGCCAAAGTAATTTACAGATTCAATGCTATCCCCATCGAGCTACCTATGACCTTCTTCACAGAACTGGAAAAAACCACCTTAAACTTCAGATGGAACCAAAAAAAGAGCCTGCATAGCCAAGACAATCCTAATCAAAAAGAAGAATGCTGGAGGTATCACACTACCTTCAAACTATACTACAAGGCTACAGTAACCAAAACAGCATGGTATGGGTACCAAAACAGAGATGTAGACCACTGGAACAGAACAGAGACCTCAGAAGCAATACCACACACCTACAACCATCTGATCTTTGACAAATCTGACAAAAACAAGCAATAGGGAAAGAATTGCCTGTTTAATAAATGGTGTTGGGAAACTAGCCATGTGCAGAAAGCTGAAACTGGACCCCTTCCTTAAACCTTATACAAAAATTAACTCCAGATGGATTAAAGATTTAAACACAAGACCTTACATCATCAAAACCCTAGAAGAAAACCTAGGCAATACCATTCAGGACATAGACATAGGCAAGGACTTCATGACTAAACACCAAAAGCAATGGCAACAAAAGCCAAAATATACAAATGAGATCTAATTAATCTTAAGACCTTCTGCACAGCAAAGGAAACAAGCATTAGAGTGAACTGGCAACCTACAGAATGGGAAAACATTTTTGCAATCTACCCATCTGACAAAGGGCTAATATACAGAATCTACAAAGAAATAAAACAAATTTACAAGAAAAAAACAAATAACTCCATCAAAAAGTGGGCAAAGGATATGAGCAGACACTTTCCAAAAGAAGACTTTTATGCAACCAACAAACATATGAAAAAATGATCATCATCACTGGTCATCAGAGAAATGCAAATCAAAACCACATTGAGATACCACCTCATACCGGTTAGAATGGCAATCATTAAAAAATATCATGAGACAACAGATGCTGGAGAGGATGCGGAGAAATAGGAATGCTTTTACACTGTTAGTCGGAGTATAAATTAGTTCAACCATTGTGGAAGACAGTGTGGTGACTCCTCGAGGATCTAGAAATAGAAATACCATTTGACCTAGCAATCCCATTACTGGGTATATACCCAAAGCATTATAAAACATTCTATTATAAAGACACATGCACACATATGTTCATTGTGGCACTGTTTACAATAGCAAAGACTTGGAACCAACCCAATTGCCCATCAATGATAGACTAGATAAAGAAAATCTGACACATATACACCATGGAATACTATGCAGCCATAAAAAAGTTTGAGTTCATGTCCTTTGCAGGGATATGGATGAATCTGGAAACCATCATTCTCAGCAAACTGACACAAGAACAGAAAACCAAACAACATATGCTCTTACTCATTAGTGGATGTTGAACAATGAGAACACATGGACACAGGGAGGGGAATATCACTCACTGGGGTCTATTTGGGGGTGGGAGAATAGGGCAGGAATAGCAGGGGTTGGGAGGATTGGGGAGGGATAACATTAGGAGAAATACCTAATGTGTGACCGGGGATAGAGGCAGCAACCACCATGGCATGTGTATGCCTATGTAAAAATCCTGCAAAATCTGCACATGTACCCCAGAAGTTAAAGTAAATTGAAATTTTTAAAAAGAGAAAAATAAATAAATGAATTAATTTTTAAAAAACTTATATAT
>NW_022436974.1:9981142-10035211 GCF_009761245.1 Sapajus apella | reverse complement strand
TCTCTAACCCCTAAATGATTTTAATACTCTTAGAGATCTTAGGATAGCATAGGTGCACACTTTAAGTGCTTACAAAGATTTAACTAATATCATCCTCTTCATAATTAATATGTCTGTACATGAAGTTCATCTCATGTATTTTTGTTAACCATTTAGAGTCACATGTCATATTCTTTTTGTGTTCCAGAGCCTACAATACTTTCTGGCAAATAATTGATATTTCTAAAATATTTGTTAAGTAAGTTATAAAAAGCATTTCATTTCAGTCTACCAAATTTTGAAATGCATGCTAGCAAAAAACAAAACATTTTACACCTTAGATTGATTGCACACACACACACACACACACACACACAGACACACGTCTCTATACATTTGGAAATTTTAACAGTTGCTCAATTCATACTTCTCCAGTTCCTAAGTTTAATCATATTAAAATAAAACCTTCCTCAAGAAATTACTCAGAGAAATTCTATAGCCAACCTGATGAAAAATCTAATTTAAAAATTTAATAACAGGGTTATTATGGTTACAAAGAACGGGTGGTAAGCATTTAAACCAATTAAATAAAACAAGAATATATATTTGATATGTTATAAAAATAATACAGATGACAACACTGAAAGATACATCACATATAAACATGTTAGTAATAGTCAATTTATCTAAAATCACCTCTTACTAGTAATAAAAATTAGGAAGTTGGCAGGAGAATACTGATAAAAACAGAGCATGTTAACTTTAACAATACAGTATTTGTAGAGAAAATAATCAACATTCTTCAAATAGTTCTGACTGTAACTTACAATAACAAGCCCTTTTTTATTTTGTATTACTATCCAGCACAACCACCTTTTTTATCCAACATCTTGTTTTATGTGTGTGTGTGTGTGTGTGCACGCACGTGTGTGTGTGTGAGTGTGTGTGCACGCACGTGTGTGTGTGTGATTGTTAGGAAAAGTGAGTTTTTAATCTGCACCACAGCGAAAAAGGGCTTGAGACACACTGTTCTAAATAGGTTTTATGACCCACTATTGTAGTGTAGCCCACACTTTTAAAAATCAGTTAGTTTGTGTTTTGTCAATCTTGACAAATAGATTAACTTAAATATTATTTTATGAACACATTTTCAAAATATAGTTTAATAAGGATGTGTAGAATTCACAGTCCAAAATCATAATTCAGTGAAAGAAATGAAACAAGAAAGCACACAAAAAACTGAAAACATAAGCAAAAATGTAAAAATAAAACAAATTTGTTTAAAATAGATAAAATAGATTAAACACCCTAATATAAATTGAGTAATATAAATGCAGTTTCAAACAACCTGATCAGATGCTATTAGTACCAATTTAAAAATAATATGATTTAGTGCTTATAAGTTTTGATGAAAACATATTAAAAAACAAACAGAAAAAAATGGTTTAATGTATCAAAATCAGCTCTAGTAGAATTCCAGAAAAAGTTTAGTTAGAAAGACAAAATATATTTTATATGAAGAAAGCAGTACAAATGAGAAGATTTTTTATTTGTGATTAATAACCATTTTTAATATATATAATATTTGTATATGAGAAGCTTTTATAAATCAATATTCTATCAGTTTTCTCTTGGTATATAAATTATTCCAAAACTTAGCAGCTTATACAACAACCATTTGTTCTCTGTTTTTGTGGGTCAGCAATTCAGGAGCAGCTTAATTGGCTGTCCCTGATCATGTGATCTCATGAGGTTGCAGCCACAATGTTGGCTGGGGATGCAGTCATTTGAAGCCTTGACTCAGGCTGAAGGATTCACTTCCAAGAAGCCTCATTCACATGATACTGACAGGAAACCCTCCTTAGGGCTGCTAGTGTGTCCTCACAACATGGCAGCTAGCTTTCCATAAAAAGAGTGATCTAAGAGAGTTCACAAGGCACAAAATTATGTTTTATGACCTAGGCTTGAAGTTTATATACCACCACTTCTACCACCAAAACAATGTAGAAGAGGACTACATAAGTGTATGAATACTTGGAAGGAGGAGTCACTAGTACTTAACTTAGAGCAACCACAGCTTTAAAAAAATTGCCCAAAGTGTACAAATCACAAGTGATCAAATGTCACATCACCAAGTAAGACATATAAAAATTAAATGAACATGAAAAAACTGACAAATAATTGAAAAAGCAAGTAATTTTTAATATATATTAGGTTGGTACATAAGTAATTGAGGTTTTTGCCATTACTTTTAATTACTTTAATGGCAAATCTGCAATTAATTATTCATCAATCTAATATGCCTGAAAAGTCAAGTGTAAATGAGAATTAAGAGCAATAGAACCCTTACACTGCTGGTGGAGTATAAATTATTTCAGCCACAGTGAAATTTAGCAATATCTACCAAAGGCAAAGTTGTGAACATCCTGAGATCCAGCAATACTGCTCCAAACAACTTTTTTGCTCTGCCCGAGGGAACTTCTTTCACAAGTATACAAGAGGACATGTTCAAAAATGTTCTCAGCAACATAAGCTGTAATAGCAGCAGAAGAAACTAGAAATAAGGTAATTGGTGTTTGTTATCTCTGAGTGTTGGATTGTGATAAACTTTTAAAGTTTCTTTTTTCTGTTTCTGTATTTCCTAAATTTACTGTTACAAATAATGTCAAAAACAAATAAAAATGCAATAGCTAATACGATAGGAGCTTAGTAATAAGACAAGTGAAAGGTAGAGAGAGCTAGAAACAAGTGCTTGATATGAGCATTTTCCAACACAATGTGAATAATATTCCCCTTTACACAATGTGAGCTTTCTCATCACACATTGAAACGTTAAGAATGAAGGATCATGTTTAAACCCAACTTAATAGTGCTTAAATGACTACAATGACCTTGTTTAAATGTTAGCTCTGGGTATAAAAAGGGCAAAATATAAATGCAGTTTTTTGATGACCCTGGACCTAATGATGGGATTGGTACTAAACAATTAAACCTTTCCTAGAAGATATAATATTCACATACTCTACAGCTCTCAGGAGGTTGTTTGACCCAGACGTCTGAGTATCTAGAATACATATAGCTATTATTTTAACAATAATTTTCAAACACCTCAATGGCTTATAAAGTGTGGTACCTTAAGGCATCACACCTCTGTTGCTGCCATATGAAGTGAATGGTGGGAAAGAGCGAGGTGAAGAGACGTTTACGGTATTCTTCCTCCCTTCTTGGCAACCTTATTTCCCAGGCTCTCTGCCACACCCTATGCTCAATCTCTCTTTTCTCTTGCCAGGGGCCGAAGGAGATTAAACCAGTGCGGTCTTTCTTGCCTGATCACACCTGAGGCTTTTGACATGTGGACCCAGCAACTCACAGGCCAACATCAGGCCTTGCTTTCAGAGCATGCCAGCCTGTCTTCCTCTCTTGATCACTGCGGCCCACCTCCAAGACGGGAAGTGCTTCTTCCTCTTGGGTGATGATGGACCTTGATGCAGTGAACGTTGAGCTTTCACTCTTCTACAACGTTTTTACTGATGTGATTATTGTTTTTGAGACATTATTCAAAATAAACCAGTTTGTAGTTTAACAGAAGATATAAATAAGCAAGCCCACAATATAGTAGTGTATTGTGATGATTACTTAATAGCTAACACTTTCAGAGCATATGTTCTGGCACTGTTGTAATGAATGGGCTTTAAATAAATTAGTTCAGTTAAGCTTGCAAAAATCTCCCATGTTATAGGTGAGAAAACTGAAGCATGGGGAGATCTAACTTCTGAGTCTCTACTCTTGAATTCTACCCTATATTGCTAGGAACGCGATGGAAACACAGAGGAGGTGCACAAACTCATTCTTGGGCTTCCTTTAGAAGCTGGGAAGAAAATACAAGCAACAGGATTTGAAGAACATCTGTCACTACATAACCTCTTCCATACCTTTTTCTAGATGTGCCCATCTGGAGTAACTTCTTCTCTTTTCTGTCTGCCTGAACCAACTCATTTTTATGGATTAGTTTAAATGTATTTTAAAAATGCATTAGTTTAAATGCATTTTTATGGATTAGTTTTAAATGCCTATCCCAGCAGTCTTGTTTTGGAACTGACTGCTTACTCTCACACATAACCATTGCATTTTAGGTAAGCTGATATTTTTCCCATGTAACCGTGATATACATACTAATTTAGAGTTATTTATAAATATGCCTATCTCTCTTACTGAATTTTAATCTCCTTATCTCTCTCTCTCTCTCTCTCTCTCTCCCCCCCCGTGTGTGTGTGTGTGTGTGTGTGTGTGTGTGTGTGTGTGTGTACGTCTTTCTTAATTACTTTACCCTAGAACCTCTCACAGTTTCAAGATCTCATAGCTAGAAGATGGCAGAGTGACATGATGCCTGCATTGATGTGCTCCTCTGAGGTTATGGCTACTCTTGACCCATAGAATGCTTAATGTATAGGCCTTCAGTAAATACTCTCATTAACAGTCACTAACAGCAGAGAACCACCATTTATAGTACATTTCATTTCCCATTCTTGTCACAGGAGGCCTGCTTTGCTAAGCTCTGTTACATCTACTATCACTCAAAATAAAATAGCATACAGAATTGTGACAATACTAGAAGAGAGAAAAGAGTTGTTAAGAAAAACACTTCAAGACACCTCTTGGTACAACAGAATTAGAAAATAAACTTAGACCTTACCATGTATGATTCATCTCCAACAGAGTATATTTAAACTTACACAACCTATAAGAATATGTATTTAAAAGTAATAATATGCCCCCCTTTTCTTAAATAGGTTTAAGAGTTTTTAAAATATATTTTCTTTTGGATATTTTAAGAAATGTTTCTTTTCAGGTCAGAAAAACCTGATTACTTAGATCATGACCTTAGCTATACAAAGAGAACTAGGGATTTGTGATTAAATGCTAAATCCAGAACAGAACAATTACAAAGATTTCACTTTATCAGTACTCATGAGGGGGGTTTATTTTTGTCCACATCTTTTTCTGGGTCCCTCTTTATTATATTGCACACACCAGCTGTTTACTTCCTTTCAGTACTTTGAGGTAAGAAAGTTTATCTTCGAGAATTTCTGAATACCATATACAAAATAGACTCTCACCTTTACCATCTGTGGTAGCCTGCTTCCAAGATGGTCTCCAATGATTCCTGCCTGGTAATATTTACGCTCTTTCTGTAGCCACTCTCTTCCACACTGAATATGGCTGACATGTGAGCAACAGAGAATTATGGAAATGGTAGAGGACAACTTCAAAGAGTAGGTCATAAAAGATATTGTGACTAACATCTTGCTCTTGTTTGGATAACTTGCCCTGACAGAAAGTAACTGCCATGTTGTGAGGACACTCAAGCAACTCTGTGAACGGTCCATGTGGCAAGAGCCTGAGATCTCCTGCCCACACCCAGCAGGGAACTAAGGCCTCATGCTAATAGCTATGTGAGTATACCGCCTTGGAAGTGGATTTCCCAGACCAACTCAAGTCTTCAGATGCCTGCAAGCCTGGTCAACTTCTTAACTGCAACCTCATTAAAAATCCACCAAGAAACCACCTATATCTGCTCCTTTTTGACTTACAGAAACTGTACAATAATTAATGTACAGTTTACTGTTTTAAGCCACTAAATTTTGAGGCAATTTGTTATACAGTAGTAGATAGCTAATAGAAAATTTAGTATTGATAATTAACTTTGCCAGTGCCTTTCTACCCATTATCACATTCTGTCCTCTCAACAGACCTTGATGATGACACTCTTACAGTACATTGAGGCTAAGAGTAGTCACATATGTATGAAGTAGCTGGATTGGAGTTGAATCCGGGACAGTGTGCTCCCAAAATCTAGGTTCTTAATCATTATTCCTAATCATATAATGCCCTATTTTTGTTAAAACAGCAAAGTAACTCTGCCACGACAGATGCTTATCAGTCAAGTAATTAATCTGCAAGGGTTTCCTAGACCAGGAAATGAAAACTTTTTCAGAATATCCAGTATTTCAAAAGATTGTGTTGGCTTTTTTATCAACTACAGAAAAAAAAAATAAGTACTTAATATACCCAACATGAAATTCATATGGCCTGTATTACGTGGTGGGTTACTGAATAACCTTCAGTCTCTATAGTCACTATGGGCTGTTATTTGAGGAAGTCGTAGTTCTAAGACTGTACATTCAGTCTAGTAGTTAGTAGACTAAACCCAGGAGTTGAGATTCAGCTGCCAATAAGAGGGTTTTTTCACCACCATACTTTCTCTTATTAAAACCAAAGCAACACCAACTGCCAATCATCATAAGGAGTGTACAGTCATTTAGATGCAAGAGCTGATTATCTAGCAGGAGAGTGAGACTTCCAAAAAAGATGTTTAGGTTGTTCTTTTCTAGTTCTATCTGTCCACAGGGTTGTGAAATTCCAGAAAAGTCACACTGATAGGGGAGAAACTTGTAGAATGGCACATTCTATGAGACAAAGATAGTTTTAAAATAATAATAATAATGAACAACATATAACCCTTTTAAATTTATAAATCTCTTTACATATATTTGCTTTCAGGATCCTTAGTATTCTATAAGAAAAAATGACAATGACAATGATGATGGCAATGTTAACTATTATTATCCCTATTTTACAGATGAAGAAATTGAGGCTCAAGGAAATCAAGTAATTTGTTCAAAATCATTGAGCTAGGAATAGAACGGGAATCAAACCCCAGGCTTTTGACCTAATCCTGAATGCATTTCCTAAAACCTGAACTTCTCAATCTATTTTGTGCTGCTATAACAAAATACCCAAGACGTGGTAATTTACAAAGAACAGATCCTTATTTCTTCCAGTTCTGCAGGCTGGAAGTCCATGATCAAGAGGCCAACATCCGGTGAGGACAAGAGAAAGCACGGGGGAAGAGGGCTGAATGGATCCTTTCATTAGAAGCCCACTCCCATAATAACTAACCCACTCCTGGGATAATGGCATTAATCCATTAAGGTGATCTAATCATCTCTTAAAGGTCCCAGCTCTCAACATTGTTGCATTGGGGATTAATTTTCCCACATTAACTCTGGGGTACACATTCAACCCATAGCACTGACTGATGTGTGCATTACCTTTGTACACTTTACTAAAGGTGGCATGGTGCCTTGCCTATAGTTGACCCTCAATATGTTTTAGTTGTACTGAAACTGAGATGGAGCTTACACTGCAGTGAAGGAGGTCATGGGTTTTTAGGGAGTCAGTTTTACTGGTTGCTTTATTTCCTTTCTTCTTCATATGAATATTGAGCAAGGAAACAAAAGATCAGAGGCAAATGAACTTTCATGGAGCTAGATTTCAGGATGATATTCCCAAATGGAGACACATTTTCTAATTTGCCTCATTTCATTCTTCTTCCTTACAAATCATCTAACTATTGCACGGAGAATCTTGTTCATTCACTGGATAGCTCACTATAGGCATGAAGGTCATCTTGATACCCACTTCCTCCCTCCCCTGTTTGTATATTATCATTTGTCTAATCAGAATGAAACGTGGGCTTTAGAAGCCTGGATTTCCCAAGAAATCCCTGGCTGGGCCGGCCCTTTCTGATCACTCTCATTTCAGGTCTGCACAGCTCTGGTAATACATGGCTCACAAAAGAGGTTGCTTTCATTCAATACAGCTGTATCCAGGCCCATTAATTAAAACCAGATTCCCAGATAATCTCATGATGCTTATGTGAAGACTAAGTCGGAATTCTATTACAACAGAAAAATTCGAATTTAAATAAAGATGTGAACCTTTATTTTTCTCTCCTCCTTCCTCCCCCGTCCTCTTCCCTCTTGCATTATTATCTCTCCCAGAAGTAACACAGTCTTTCTTAAATGTCTCTCTGCTAACAAGTAAACCATCTCATTCAAGGTGCTTGTTCTGTATGCCTCTTGTCAAAATTTGTTTACCATGATTAAAGGCTTTAACATTTAAACATTTTGGCTGTGTTCTCATCATAGAAAAGTAATATCTGAGCCAAAATGAGGTTACTTATGGAGAGAACAATTACCTTTTTTATTCTTTCTTACTTTGGAAAGCATTACTCTAATACTATGTTTTTTCCAAAAGAGGAAAAAAATTGCATTGTGAAATACATCTTTGATTTACATTACTTTGTGTGGATGGAAACATAGGCAGATAAAGAAAAAATAATTAACTCACATTTCCATAGAAATATATCCTAGACAAGTTGCTAAGCTTGAGGATTGTTCTTATTGATCAGTGAGCTTAACTTTTCTATCTTTTCTGTTAATTATTCCTGAAAGTTGGCCTATTCATCTAGAAGCTTAATTTTGTCTTTTCTCTAAAGGATTTAGAGTTTTAGAACTATAGGTTCAAACTATGAATATCCAAAGAAGAACTCATGGCGAGCTACACAACAGGTAGTTCTGATATAAACTGTACTCTCCATGTAAAGACAGCCTTCAGCTATTACCTACAATGAAAGTGGTTTCTGTGTGTATCTAAAATGATTTAAATGCCTCATAAGTTTGAACAACATGAATACACTTAAAATACTGCAAGCACATTCATTAATTACAGTAACCTTTAAACTTCTATTGTTAACTAGAACCTCATTTTGAAATTTGGACTGAATTTGTCATACCTTTTATAGTCATTATGGCTTATCACTGAGATGTGATTTGCTGAAATTCCATAGCATATACACATTGCACAGTCCTAATTTTCTCATAGAAGGCCAATCTCCATTAGTATTTTTATATAAACAGCCATTATGAAAGAAGAGGATTATACTAAATTTGACAAATGTTATTTTTTTTTTTCATTGTACTTTAGGTTCTGGGGTACATGCACAGATCATGCAGGATTGTTGCATAGGTACACACATGGCAATGTGGTTTGCTGCCTCCATTCCATCACTTACATCTGGAATTTCTCCTCATGTTTTCCCTCCCCAACCTCCCCACCCCACTGCTGTCCCTCCCTTGGTGCCCTACAACAGACCCCAGTGTGTGATGCTCCCCTCCCTGTGTCCATGTGTTCTTACTGTTCATCATCTGCTTATGAGTGAGAACATGCAGTGTTTGATTTTGAGAACTAAAAACAGGACTCTACCAAATGTGCTGTGTTTGTGCCTATGTTCTGCCATATGTATATGAGAGCCAGATTATTATCGCAAAGTAATGAACATTTCTAATTGCAGTCTGACGATGATATAACTATAGAATATTTACCCATAAAATATTATTTTCTGAAAATCCATTATGTGTCAACAAATGGGCATTTAAAGAGATTCTTACAGAATTAGAATTGATCATGAGATCAGTAGAAAATGAGACTAGAATGTATGTCAGAGGTCCAATAAAGCTGGCTTTGTGGCTTCACTATTCTCACCAAACAGCAACAAAATAAAAACTCACAAAGATAAGTTACCCAGGTCTTTGAAACAATATTTCAAAAGATTAAGAGTCACACACTTGTAATACTTGAGTATATTGATTTTAAATCAATAATTTCACTAAAATTACCTTTTAAAATCCTAGTATCCTGTTTTATAAAAGAAATAAGACAGCTTTGAAACTTTAATAAACTGAATATCACTAAAACATTCTGGGAGTAGGGGGTGTTGTTTGCTCCACGAATGAGTATTTGAGCTTTGGAGTTAGCCAGACCTGGCTTGTCTTGGATTCTTCTACCCACAAGGTGATAACCTTGGAGCAAGTTGCTTACTCTTTCTAAGCCTTTATTTCTTTATCCACACAATGAGGATACCGCAAACTCCAAGAAGTGCTGAGAGGATTATATAAAGTATGGTATGCAAAGGCTCTAAGTAGAATTATTCACATAGTAAAATACAAAATAGTAATAATTATTACGATGGTGGTGAATCTACCTACCAACTTATAGGCATCCCAGTCATTAAGAAATATTTAAATATGGGCATTTTAATTTGGTTTCTTAAATAGAATTAATTTAGGTATCACAAAATCCATTATAGAACTCTGAAAAGGCAATGTCTGCTTCACTAAGGAGTTATCCAAAATACAAAACTAAGAGATACCATTCTTAGAGGATGTTATCAGACACACACACACACACACACACACACACACACACACACTGCAAACAGTAATTCCTAATATCCTATAAATGCACAACTAAAAGATATCATTTTCAGAGGTTATCAGACACACACACACACTCTCTCTCTCTCTCTCTCTCTCTCTCATACATGCATGTTCTTCTGCAAATAGTAATTCCTAATATCCTGTAAATGCATAGCTATCCCCAAAAGAAAATCTTAAGAGCTTATAAACAGAATTTGGTGAAGGCACTAAAAGCTGTAGCTTCTCTTCCGCTAATTCATGTTTCTTACTTGCTCAAAATGTAGCTTGACTGCATATCCCAACCAACACTGATTTTCTGTGGGTGAACTTTGGTTGACACACTACCCACTTTGATTACTATCCTTTTTGTTTTATTTAGATTTCACCACTGTGCCTGGTAGAGAAGGGTAATGACAAATAGAAGAAAGATGACAGATTTAGATTCAAGGCGATAGAGTGTCCCAGATCCACCACTTCTTGCAGTACGTAAATGTGGCCATTTAATCTCACAAGTGCAAATGTGAGTGGTATTGTGACCACATTTTCTACCACATAATACTCAGTAAATATTACATTCCTTTCTTTCTCTCCCCACAGCTCACAGAATTCAAAAAGAATAAAATGATTATAGAATGTATTTACTTTTATTAATTTAAGATATCCTTTTTTTAGTACTTATTATGTACCAGGCACTATTAAAAGTTATTTACAAACATTAACTCATTTAATCCAGATAATAAGCCTCTTAAATAATACCATAATCAGCTCCCATTTTACAGATGAAGAAACTGAGGCACCGAAGGGCTAGAAAACTTCCTAAGGTTATACAGAGGGTAGATTAGAGCCCAGGAGATCTGGCTTCAGGTCAATGCTCTTGGCCACTAAAAACATCATGAATTTTACAAAAGTATAAATACAAATTTAAAATATTACTCTATTAGGTTGGGGTAATCTCATAATAAAATATCAAAGACAGGGTGGCGTTTAAAACAGAAATTTTATTTTCTCAAAGTTCTGAAGGCTGGAGGTCCAAGGTCAAGCTATTGAGAGGATTGGTTTCTCCTGAGGCCTTCCTCTTTGACTTGCAGAGGCTGCTTTCTCTGTGTCCTCGCGTGGTCTTTCCTCTATCCCCGTGCATCTCCAGTTTCTCTATGTCTAAATTTCCTCTTCTTATAAGGTCACCAGTCAAATGGGACTAGGACTCTTCCTTACAGCCTCATTCCAACTTACCTCCCAAAGACCCTATCTTCACATATAATCACATTCTGAGATACTGGGGGCTAGGGCTCCAACATATGAATTTGGGGGAGGAGGACACAATTTATTCCCTATCAATGACTATTGCTAATATTCATATTACTGCTAAAACATTCTGCCTACATTAGACAATGAGTGACTGCACAGTGTGAGACAGGGTAAACAAATAGATAAATGTGGAATTGCTCATTTTAAGCGGTACTGGGGGCTCTGATTATTCTTCTATGACCTAAATTCTTAAAAATTCTACACCATTTTATTTTCTACTTTATTAATATCACTCCTTGTTTAGGGAGAATATACCAAACTGCAGAACTGGTTATTAATTATTTGACTTTACATTCTGCTGCATTACTAGCTGAAGTACTTTTTCACCCAAAGAAAATGTACATAAAACTACAAGTTTCAAAGTTGCCATAAGAGAAACTAGTGCCTTGAGGAGGCTGAGAAATTTTCTCATAAGGAAGAAAGAAATAAGGCCAGGGATAACTAGAAAGATAGCACCCAGAGGGATTTTCAAAATGTGTTTGAAGCTGGGACAAATAGATTGGGGTAGGCAGGGTAGCTTGCAATTTTGATAACTAGAAGACTGTACACATTTATAACTGCTCTAAAGAAATTTCCTTCAGCCTTCAAGTTTCCAAGCCTTATATTCAAGAGAAGGCAATACCTAAAATCAGCAAATGATCTTTTGTTTTATAGATGAGCATCAAAGATGTAAGAATTGTTTTCTCCTCTATGCCAAGAGTTGTTCTGCTTGATATACAAAAGAGACACTCTGAATTGTTGCCTAAAATACAGAAGAGGCATGCTGAAGATGTCTACATGAAGGAGGAAAAGGAGAGAAGTTTCTATTTATTGAGTGCCTAGTATATACTAATCAAGATCACTAATATTTATTGCACATTTAATCTTTTTTGGTCAAAGTATATTTCACAGAATTATGTATTATCTTCACGAGAAGGTTATAGGTTAGGTGCTATTATAATCTTCATTTTCTGAGTGAAGAAAGGATCTCAGGCAAGTAAAATATCTTCACAAGAATATAACCAGGATTGGTCCCATGGAGTATAACCCTACAACCTCGTGCTTAAAGACAAATGCTACCACTTGATCCTCTTAACAACTGCTGAAATACAAAGGTATTACCCCTATCACACCAATGAAGTAAGCAAAACCTAGAAAGCCCGACCAATAATTTGCTCTAGGTCACACAGCTACTAGGTCACAGAGCCAGAGTGGAGTTCTAGGTCTCTGTAACTCCAAAATCCTTTTCCAAGAATGCTGCACTGCCTTTCTCTGTGTTTCTTCAAGGGCAGGTGACACAGGAACATAACAGCAATATTAAAGCTTTCTTTCATTCTTTAGCTAAGAAAGCACTGTATCCTAAATAAAAGGGTATTTCCGCTTAGAATATTTATAAAGGTTAATGAGAAACAAAATGAACTGAAAAGCAGCAGGGAAATATTCCCAGCTGTAAACACCAAATTTCTACATTCTAATTATACGAGAAAATATACCAAACAGAACATCAAATTTTTTAATCAGATGCAGGTGAATCAGCTGAGCAACATTTTTACCATTTTTTATCTCTATTTTCAGATCACTACTGACTAAACACTGGCAACGTCACTCTGTTCAGGCAAATGTTGATGGATGATGATGTAGGTGCTTAAAAAGGGAAAGGTGGACTCAATTCCTACAATGAGGAACTTTCCATAAAAACAAAGAAATTAATACATGATTTCTTTCATCTTTCTCCATTAAAATTACAAGGTCATTTTTAATCTTTTTTTCAGAAGGCGGAAAAGGAGTAAAAAGACACAAAGTCAACTGTGCCTATTTTAGTGAGAGTAGGGTTTTGGAAAGCTAACAGCATACATCTTACACAGGCGTCCTTTTCACTAAGTGTATTCATGGTCCAGAAGGCAAAGGCTCTGGGAGCATCTATGAGCATCAACTTGGGCAACTGTGGTGATCACAGGAACAGCAAATCTTCTTTAAGTTTTGAGAGGGGCCATAGTGAGACAATAGGGTTGATTCAAAGTGCATAGAAAATCCAGGACAAATTCTTTTGACTCCTAAGAAGCACTCAGCTGGTTCCAAACCACTTCGTAACCACCAAAGGGTGCATCACTCTATTAAGCTAGCTTTTACCAAAGCCCATTCTCTCTTATGCTCACAAAGAAAATGAAAACCAGAGGGGGTCAGATCATAACTTGCCCTAGGTCATAGAGCTGGCAACTAACAGAATTACTTGTCTATCAAACTAATGGCATCCTCTTTATTAGCCATATCTGCCTATATGACAGTTTTTCTTGCCTTACTAGACCCAAGAGGTTTCCCAGCATCTCAAACACCTAAAAACACAGACATTCAACATCACCACCCTCTTTCCTTTCCCTCTTGCCTCTATGTCATTCCCTATGCTGCCTTCCCTATTTCTGTTCATGTCGCCAATTTTTTTTCCAAATTATGCAGGCTCAAAACCTTAGAGTGATGTTCAGCTACTCCTCCTTGCCAAGTTCTGCTAGTTCTGCTTCCACAACAGCTCCCAAGTTTGTTCGTTTTCAAGCATCTCAGTGGTAACATGAAGTGTGGGATGCCATCACCTACCTTTCACTTAAACTATTGAATAGGTACCTAATCCCTTTCCCACCTTCTCGTCATATTGTATTCTAAGTCAACCTTTCTCAAATCTATCCTTACACCACCACTGAATTAATCTTTCCAACGTGTCATTATGTCACTCCCCTGATCAAAACCTTTTTATCTCAAGTCATCCCGAGTAATTTCCACCTCATTTTCAAGCTCATATATCAAATATTCCATGAAAATGCTTCACCTCATATAAATTGAGTATGACCCTTTAGAGTCATTGGCTTTTATTTATAACTTTTATGTAGTACATCATATTTTTCTTAATGTTCTTATTTCCCACCCTATTATTTGAAATTTTTGAAGGACAGAGACTGCATCACACTTTTCAGTTTCTGATGATACTTAATAATTTCTTTGTGTAATAAATAATCAATAAGTTTTTTTTTTCACTCAAGTCCAATAAAATCAAATAGACTGGAATTAAAGTATGTCAAGGTCTGCCTAAAGCTATCTCTAAAGTTAAAATGAAATAAAACAAATTTATAAGAATGTTCATTCCCTACACTTGATGGTGTGTCTGTTAACTGTTAGGCACTGGGTTAGATGCTTGGGAAGAAAGGGGAGGAACATGCGGTCAAGTAGCATCCACTCTAAGGGGAAACGAGCGAGGAGATGACTATTAGACAAGGTTGGGGTACTAATAACGCTCTCGGAAGGAAAACCAGAATGGACCAGAAAGGCAAGACAAATGAATGTCTTAAGGACTGCAACATGGGCCAGTTATCCCAGCACTTTGGGAGGCTGAGGTGGGTGGATCACCTGAGATCGAGAGTTGGAGACCAGCCTGGCCAACATAGTGAAACCGCGTCTCTACTAAAAATCACAAAAATTAGCTGGGCATGGTGGCAGTCTCCTGTAATCTCAGCTACGCAGGAGGCTGAAGCAGGAGAATTGCTCGAACCCGTGAGGTGGATATTGCAGTAAGCCAAGACCACGCCATTGTACTCCAGCCTGGGCCAACAACAGAGAGACTCCGTCTCAACAAACAAACAAACAAAAAAGAACTGCAACCAGACCTTTTCAAGGCAGCTCCCTAATAACTGCCTGAGCTATTATTTTTTAAGGATGCAGAAAGAAATAGTACCAGACTTCTCTAATACTTATTTTTGAGGCAGTTCACAGTTTATATCTTCCACAGATTTCTTTCACATGAATAGTATAAACAATGACGTTCCCATAATCACCTTAAGCAACATGCCTCCATCACATGTGCCCTTGCTAGGAGGACTCACAGGCAAGAAAAAACACTTTTCTAATGTAGGTAATCTGACCCTTAACAGATAATACAGTGAGAGCTCATGCGAGGGGGATAGGAAAAGGAGCAGAGCACAAAGGCTATGGTATTTCAAGTAATTCAAATAGTTGTGTTAAAATGGAAATCACATAAATATTAGACGTGTGCTTTTCCGGGTAAAGGCTCTGCAGACCAAATTGCCAACAGGAATGAATTTTAATGACTCGTTTATAACCTCTGAGATGCTTGAAAATCTAACACAGTCGTAGTTAAAATGTAATAATATTATAGCATCAGTGCAATTAAGAATTCTGCAGGGAACATTCCCTGCTGGAAAATTTAAGTTTGCTTCACATTGGGAAACGAAGCTATTTCTGACCATTTAAGATTGAATGTGTCTAATTTATTGATCTGTGAATGTTACCAAAATATTTGACCCCCAAATATTAAATCACATTACTAAACACTTCAGTCTCTCCATGGGATGAATGTAAATATCAACATAAAAACTGACATTTATGCTGGTTTACAGTTTCCCATTTTTATGAACGCAGTCGTTCCATTTTAAATCACTTGGGTCTCGAAAACACAGTTAGGAAAACATTACAGACCCGAAATGCAGGTGCCAATAGAAACGTTAGGTCACGGAACGGCTGCTCGGCGGCCTATGCACAGCTCCACTTTCCACATTCAAACGTGTTGCAGTGAACTCCCTCAGTAGCACTGCCATTAGAAAGTACGGTTTTGGTAATAATTTGCTTATTAGTAGGGGAGCAACACCTGATATTACAAAGGCTTATAAAGAGTTAGTCATGACCGCTCTTAGCTTTCACTAAGATCAAAAACGGCATCTCACAAACCCCTAGACAATAGGAAATGAAGAGGAAATAGCATTTAAATCCATAACTTAAAATATATTTTCTTCTTAGAGAACACAAAATAAATGCTTCATATAAAATCAAAACTACATTTATTCCTTACCAAGGCTGATCAGGCACAGAGGAAGCATATAGAATTACATATTCTTAAAATCCCAAATTTCCACCATTTAGGTTATTACTTAAAGCAGCATGTCTTCAAACATTCTGTCTTAAAATAAAATGTTATTTTCTCTGGTGAGTTGCCGTTGTATGATTTAACATGTTTTAATGTTGATTTGCTTCTCTGTGACTACCTCATGAGAAAGAAGGGCTTTAAGAGTACGACCATAAAATGGGGAAATCTTGTTTCTGGGTGAAGAGGGAGAAGAAAGTAGCTGGAATGAGGCATGGGAGCAGGCCAGGAAGAAGGGGAGTCAAAGATGAGGTTACGACCATTACAGGTTAAGGACTGAAAGTGGAGAGTTGCTTAAGGAAAAGTGGTGTCCAAGGTAAGATGCGCACAGAACCAAAGCATACCCAATTTCTATTATCAGCCAAAGCCAACCCTGTTAACGCCTCCATGAAACCTTGAAAAGCTATAAGGAGGAAAATGCACATAGAATATTAGCTACATCATGATAAATCAGTTAAAAATGCCCCAATTAAAGTATTTGGCATTGTTTCTGGAAGCTAGTCTTGGAAGAGGCAATATGCCATGAGCCCTGAGCCTTGCGCTTATTGCTAGGTGTGCCAAGAATGCAAAGCCCTGAACACTCTTTGTCAGGGCCATTCTCAGAGTTGTGTTTGCAGCAAGCAACCTTGAAGGATAAAGGAATGGCTCCCTCTGGGACTACAAGCATGCTTGTTTACTGTTTGCTACAAAATGGTGAGTTCCTGAGATCTGGTGTTCCCTGGTTACAGCAAAATCTGCTTATGTGCACAGCATCAGTGTAGGCCCTTATCACAATTACCCCTGTGAGATTTGGGGGCCAAGCAGAACTGACACACATGTTAATGCCCATGATGCTTGCTATACTATGAGTTACAAAATATCCTTTGTGTCTGATTTAGGAATCTTGCCTCTTCTCAGCATCGGTAAAACAGACTAATTTTTTACCTAACTAGTAGGGTTAATTCTTAGACTTGATACCTAGGAATTTCTCAAAAAAATGAGCCATTATTATCAATGAAAAGTATTCATTTCAAAAACTTTCTAGAAGAAGATATAATATGAAAGAACTAGGGATGCATTCCAAGATTTGAAATCAAGGGGAAGGTTTTAGAATGCAATCATTATGCTATCGTATATTACAATTTAATTAAGCAATTGGTGACTAAGAATTAGTCCCTCCTCCAGGCTGCCTAAAAAAACAAAATCGGCTACTGTTTAGAGTTAGCTTTATACATAGCTCTTGTACAATTTAGGACGCTCTATGAATCTAAAATTTTTATTTCTCAATTAGTATATACAGATTTCTTAAAATTTTTAGAAATAATAACAACACAGTAAAATGGTTACCAATACTGTTCTAAGCAACTTATAATTATTAAAAACTCACTATACAGAAGCTCTATGAGTTAGGTACTCTTATGGTGATTATCTCAATTTTACAAGTCAAGAAACTTGGCACAAAAAAATTAAATAACTTGCTGTCATCACCCAGCTGGTAAACGACAGAGCAAGGATTTGAACATAGGCAGTGTGGCCCCAAAGAGTGTGCTTTTAACAAGTACATTCTAAGTCCTTGTAGAAAATAATGGTTAATGATGGACTGAAAAAAAAAAAAAAAAACCTAACATTTTTGAACACACCTTGTTGCCAGACAATTTTGCAAAATTATCTCATTATCCTTTTCTTGCAGGGAAAATATTGTCATCATCATTTTCACAGATAAGGAAACTGGAACTCCAAGATTCTTAATTCAGCCAAGGTCACACAAAAAGAAAATTAGAGAAATAGGAATTAGAATGCAAGTTTGATTTATTCCAAACCTTGTGTTCTTCCTATTACAAAGTAGTGTCCACCGGACACTTGAAGGAATGGCTATCAAAGCAGAAGGCAAATTTTCCCAAACAAACAATTTTTCTAAGTCATTTTTACTTAAACAGAAACAGAAACAAATAGGAACTGCCCAAGGAGGTAATCTTAACAAAAAAACTTTCCATAAAATTTGAAGTAACAATTTGTTTTTTAAATATTTATGATTTTTGTATAAAAGAATTATTTTACTTAAGTATCTGTCATTTTTAATCTGTGCCTTTTAAAAACTCTTATACTTTAGCACGATAAAGTTAGCATTGGACTGGAGGCTAAGACTAACTCTCTACTAAATATCTGAATTATTTTAATATTTTGACCTGTCTGAAGTTCGTTTAAAATGATAGAGCAGTGGAGCTTAAAGAGATTCCTATGCCAACTTAATTTCCTCTTTTTTGAGGAAGAACTCCTAAAGAGGCAGATGACCTCTTACCCAAGATTACATGTGAACTTAAAGGCAAGAATAAGTCCAGAACCTGAATTTCTATGAAACAGAAGGGCTAAAACAGCTGATCACCAAGGTCTCACGAGCTGCACGTTTCTGTACTTTTTTGAATCGGGAAATTCATTATTGCAAAAACGCTACATACAGCATAAAATCTTCAAACTGGCATATTTTTCCCTCAACATATAAAAAGTGTTCTAATCTAAAAAAAAGTAAGCATAGTACAGTGAACAGTCAGAAATCTTGTACTAGACTCACCAGTTGCAAACATTACATTTGAGCTCACTTGCTTTTCTTTCATATATTTATATATGAGTATGTTTGTGCACATATGTATGTGCATATGCATACACAGTCAATCTGCATTACTTGAGGTAGTTATGTTTTATAAAGTCATTGCAAACAGTGAATTGGAGAATATCGGACCATTGCTCCAAGGGAAATACAAGATTCAGTTTTTAAGAGCCTATCGTCACAATGTTTTTATTAACCAATCAAGATATAACCTTGTTTCATATGTATTTTTGTTTAAAGACATTTTATTATTATTTTAATTCATTAACACTGAACTCATAGATCACAGAACTATAACTTATGCCTAAATAAACTTTATCTAGCATATGTACTTTTTTTTAAGGCCCAACACAGCCTTCTGTGCTTAGAAATACTAGACCAAACTCCAGCTTCACACTTGGAGGCCATTTTAGGCAGAAAGCTCACCAACAAAATGCACAAAATAATACTAAAAATGTGGCACCAAGTACACTGCAAAAAGAACACTAGTATGAAAGCTGAAACAAGAAGACAGGGTGTGGCCTCATTTGACCTCAGCTGGGAATGTGTACATTGGAGGACTCTAATTTTTCACCACTATGCACATTCCTGCAAATGATTACAAAAGCAACATGGGTATTGATCTTATAGTTATGAATAAATTTTACTGAAGAGGTGAATTTGAAAATATCGAATTTGTAAATAATGAAGCTTAGTTGTATATATGAACCACGTAATTTAGGTAGCAAGGCTCATGACATTTTACACTAAATACATTAAAGATGGTAAAATTTGAGTACATCTGAAGCAAAAGTAAAAATAAATGAATAAAAACATTATGGAAATTTTTACAGCCTGAGGGTATCCTAATTTCACCTTGTTGGAAATCATATTTGCCTTTTATAGGCGTACGTGAACCACCAAGCCAAAGCATACGACTCAAGTTAATAATCATCCTAACAGAAGGGGCCAACTGTAAAACATTATCTCAAAATATTCCTGGAATTACCAACAAAACAATGAAGTATCTCACTTATCTCTATCTGCCAATGCCCTTTAGATGTCATTTATGGATTTCATCATCTGCTCTCCAGTATTTCCTTGAGCTAATCCCCAATGACCATGGAATTGACATTTTTCACAATCACTCTGCTTATAGCAATGCTGTGGACTGCAGTAAACCAACCAGGAAGAAGCCATGCCCTGTGCCTCAGTATTGAGCATAGTATTTCTATTTTTGCTGAGCTCACAATGTGATCTCCTGTCTCAGAAGTTAGAGCCAAAAGCAGACACAGAAGCATCATTTTCATTTTCAGCTTCCAATCAAGGTCATTCTATATGTTTAGTGATAACTTGATCATTTTTCATCTCACCAGGCTCTTGTATCTTCCCCCAGTCATCATCATTGAGTATCTGGGATGCAGTAACTATTCAAGGGAATAAAATTGTGAGATGAAGCATTGATCTTGAGCTTGTAAAGCATGTATTACTAAGAGAGAAAGGAGGACTTTGGGATTTTAAAGTATCTAACTTTACATTCAGTTCTTTAAAAAGTCATGTAATTTTTAAATGCCTTGTGCTTGGCTTAGCTGGTTTAAAAGAAGTTTCTGAGAGCTACTTGTATCATGAAGGAAACCTATTTTTTCCTAAAGACTTTCATAATGAAAAATGCAAACTAACCACCTAGGTATTGTCTCCTTAGCTCCATTTCTTACAGATTCTCACATCACACTCTGATTTGGACATGCTGAAGTTCCCCTCATTTTAGTGGTCGTGGCATCCGTGAGCTCTTGCCCAGGCTGTGTTCTACATCTGAAAGGCCTTCCTCTCCTTTCTTAGCTGGCTACCTCTTCGTTCTCTTTCCAGTCCTAGTTCCTGTATGATTTCCTTGTGAAAGATACCCTGGACTATTCCTCAGAATGAATTAACTTCTCTCCTCTGTTCTTCAACATTTCAAGCATTCAGTGCTTCTTTCTGTCACAGCACCCTTATCCCTGTTTTGATATCATTTGTCTACAGTTCTATCACTCACATTAGACTGTGAGCCTTTTGAGGCCTTGCAAAGACTGTATCTTGTTCATCACTTCATCCTCTGTGGCTAGTGCAGTATCTATCTAGTACAGATGAGGGCTCAAGAAATGTTTGTTATGTAAAAGATTGAATAAATGAATAAATAATTTGAATTTTCACTTGCTCTAATAAGAGGTACCATTTGCTGCATTTGAAATGCCTAACCTCTTATTTTATAAATTTGGAATTCCTATAATTAATTTATACATTCAGTTTTTAAAAAATGTTTCCATATTTTTTCTGTCTTCCTAGTTTGCCTCAGCTCCCCTATTTAGGAAGGAGACCAGAAATTTATTTAAACCAATTTACTTCTAATTATCTGCAAAGTGCGAATTTTTCACAGTGCCATAACCCCCCTGTAGGGAAGAGATGCTCCTAACAAGCAGAGCCTCTGAGGTGCACAGAAAGAAAACGTGAAGAAATGGCTGCTCATCAGCTCACAAACCCTCACTCCTCCTCAACTGACTTGGAGGAGTGTGCTCCATGCTGACTTCTCCTCCCAGGAGGCCACATATGTCCTCTCAATCCTGTAAGCATCTGAGTGCATGTGTGCCTCTCGGGGGATGTTGACGCAGGTCCTAATGAATCAATTTGGCGGACGGAGGAGTGAGGGAGGTCTGTGTCCCATCAATTGACTTCAGCCACACTTCATCTTTCATGTATCACAACTGAGCTGAACCAGACTTTTTTTTTTTTTTTAATTAAAAAAAAAAAATGAAGTGCCTTTAACCATTCTGAACAAATTGTCTCACCAGGTTCCAAAGTGCTCAAACATTCAACTCATTTCTCATAATTCATAATTAAACCCAAGACCTAAGTGGAATGATAAAGAATGATATTTGTACGTACTAAGTCACATTAGCACGACGAGAGTAAACAGGGAAATTGGATACAGCAAACTCAGGTTCTCAAGCTGAATACACATATGGAATGACTTTTCTGACCAAGCATTTGGAGCCAAGGGCAGTTAAAAACTCTGGTGACACTCACCTGGTTTCCGGAAACTCTGAGGTGAGAATTAGATGAAGTACAAATCATATTTTTTAAAAAATGAGAAATTAAACCCAACGGAATCATTCTGTACTGTAGGATACTTTATATATATTTTTACAGAATAGGTTTCAATAGATAATTGATGATAATGGTCATTCATTCAACCTGAATTTTCAGGTGCTGCACAAGGAAACTGTATAAACCCTATGTCATGTGATCTATACAGTAATTCTACAAAGTAGGTGTTATTATTATTCTCATTTTACAAATGAAGAAACAAACTCAGAAAGGTAATTGACTTGCCCATGATTAAAGCCACATGTATTGCTTTGTCATATATTGCAAATACTTTATCAACTTTTGTTGAAAATGATTTTACAATTTCTAAGGATAGGAAGAGCTTCTTTCAGGACAGGCAGACACCAAAAGAGCAAGCACATCCCTGGTAAATATAACAGGGATGTAACAACTGAATGCATTAATATACAGTAAGCTCGACCATTCTCACAGCCTCTACCAACACCTATAAAGTGGCCTTTACTTACCACCAGGTACACCTCCAGAGTTCTGACTGCTCATAAAACACCTCTGCACGTATGTTTGCCCGTTTCCTGAAGTCTGACATCCGTAACCAGGTGATACTTTTTTTTTTTTCTGCTTCTTTTGAGACAGAGTTTCGTTCTTGTTGCTCACGCTGGAGTGCAATGGCATGATCTCGGCTCACTGCAACTTCTTCCTCCCTGGTTTAAGTGATTCTCCTGCCTCAGTTCCCTGTAGCTGGGATTACAGGAGCCCGCCACCACGCCCCGCTGCTTTTTGTATTTTTAGTAGAGACGAGGTTTCACCACGTTGGCCAGGCTGAATGCAAACTCCTGACCTCAGGTGATCCGCTCACCTCCCCAAATGCTGGGATCACAGGCGTGAGCCACCACACCCGGCCCTTAAACAGGTGATTCTTTTCCTCCTCACCATGGAGGAAAAATAGGTAATCTGTGCATAGAAGGCTTAGCCTGAGTCAGAGTCAGATGGAGAAAAACAGTACAGGGAAGACCAGTTTTTAAGATGTAAGGCTAACTTTCCTAGACTGGAGAAATGCCTCTTCTAACCTGCCCTGTTTCTGCCAAGCATCTTGAAAAAATTGCTAAGTTCCCTCCTTTTCCACACTCTGAGCTCCAAGGTTTTTGGCCTGAGGTCAGACGCTATCTTTGGCTCGCTCTAACCTCATTTCCATCTGCTATGTCTGTTTCTGTGATGAGCTGATCGTGGGTCGTGATGACTCCCTTCCCAGATTGTTTGTTTTGAATTCAAAACACCTACTTTCAGTTAAACCTCATCTACCTCCTCACCTCACCTGCCTTCAATGAAACCATCAGAGCATTAACAGATTATTATTACTTAGGGCTGCTTCTGTCTCAGACAAGCTGAAGTCTTTATATGGATCCTAATATTTATATTTTTCAGATCTTCAAATTGCGATATGAGGATATCAAACGATTTTCCCAGGTCACATAACATAAGTGATAAATTGAGAATTTAAACTACCCCACTTATTCTGTGGCTAGAGCTCACACTAGCAACCACTACACCACAACGCCTCCCAGTACAGTTAAGTAGAAAGACACCCAAGCTTCTTCTCATGCTACAAATTTATGGCTAAAATAAAATCATTTTTCCAGTGTCCCAAGCTAGAATTCTTTAAAATATCTTTGAATCAAATGTCTTCATCCCCTACAGTCATTTGTCACCCAGTACTATCAATTCTTCCTTGTAAAATTTCACTTCATTCTTCCTTTTTTTTCTACTTCTCTCTAACCTTAATTATTGCAATAGCATTCCAACTGGTATCCCCAAATTTAGCATTTTTTTCTTCCTGCGCTTACCCATCCTATACATGTTTGCCAAACTAACCTTCTTAAAATATCATATTCAGCAGAAAAGATTGAAGTCTGAAGATGTTTAGCCTTTAAGGAGCAGATTTAACGGGGATATGTTCGCTGTTTCCTGGCACTTGAAGGATTAGCTTTATTTTGTCATTCCAGAGAGCAAAATCATGATGACCCATATGGGATTGGGAGGTGTGACTTTTTTTTTAAGTTAATCTTGATATAAAGAAGCAATTTTATCAATTAGAACCATTCAAAAATGGAATAGCTGGCTTATCGTACCGTGACTCCCCCATTAATATGTTCAAGCAGAGCTAAATGGCAGCATGCCAGAGGTATTGTAATGCCAAGAAATTGGAATCAATCAGTTCCAATATATCTTACAACTTTTAGGTTTTTTAATTTTATAATGAGTCTGTTCAAAGGCCAAATATGGCTCTCAAATTCATATTTCGCCATTCATTTAACCTTGTATCTTAGTATTTTCCAGCATGAATTCCTATTCCAGGCTACATCAAGCTTATTCACCAACTCTCTACTTTTGTTCAAGTAGGTTGAACCAGCCAGAATTCCTGTCTCCAAACCTTCAAGTCTGTTAAATCATCCTCTTGCTTTAGCAATGTAATACTCCTATAGAATTTCACTAAAAAAGTACATTTTGTGTTCTCTTGCCTTCCTTTCATTAAAATCCTAAGTTATTCATGCAACCTACCTTGGAGAAAGTGTTTTATATTGAAGTATTTTTAAAAATCTAAACACTTACTATATAGGCTGTTAACCTTAGTGACATCAATAAACTTAAAGATTTCCCTGAAATTCTATTGAAATTCTTAAGTTTAAATGTTCATGCACAATTGCCTAGTGGATATAATTATCCTTCTATTTTATTAGCACCTCAGTGAGATCTTTATATCCAAAAAGCTTAAGAAAAATTTTGTTTGCACTTTTCGTCATGCCTCAAAGGTTTAACACTTAGCTCTTCTTCCTCTTTCATATGTTTTTACTCATATTCTTTTCTAGACTGTAAAACTCTTGAAAGTGGAGACTTTTTTTTTTTAATCTTTGCTTATTAAACACAGGCTGTGAATACCTTTATAAAGAACAAGATAGTATCATGTCTGGACCCAGGAAGTGATTTAGAAAAATTTGTGAATGAGAGAATTAATGTCAACATCTACTACTTGAGTAGTTTTTAATCACCTCATATAGTTCTTTAATATTCTACATTGGAACTTGCAATGGACTGAATGTTTATGTCCCCCCAAAATTCTTGTGTTGAAAATACTAAACCCCAAGGTGATGGAATTAGGAGGTGGGACCTTTGGGAGGTGAAAAGGTAATGAGGGTAGAGGTCAAACCCATTAATGGGATTGCTATTCTTATTAGAGAGACCCCAGAGAGACCCTGTGCCTCTCCCACCACGTCAAGTTACAGTGAAAAGTCAACCATCTGTGAGGAGAGCAGAATCTCACCAAGTATCAAGTAAATATGCCTGTACCTTAATGTTGGACTTTGGAGTCTCTAGAACTTTTAAGAAGAAAATTGTTGTTGTTTATGAGCCAGTCTATGGTATTTCATTATAGCAGCCTGAATAGACTGAGAAAGAGGTGGAATTTTCAAAATAATCACTAAGAATTCAGCTTCTTAATTCCTAGCATATCATGAGATATATAAATATTTCACCATGTTTTGTCAAATTTGTCTGCTACAGATTTTCTGAGATTTTTTGCCATGCTAGAAGTAATTGCATTCATTTAATTTCCTGGTGCTTATAAGGAAGCATCTTTAATGTACTGCAGATCATTACATAGCTGGCTCTTGCCAATTATGCAAAGACTCTGGATATGGAAGTATATAAAGAAGCTACAAAGAGAGCTAATGATCACACAACAAGACCACATAAAGAATATCTTGGAGGCACAGCCCTAGAAGAAAGTCATCTGAGCATACACTGGATGGTAGAGTAGAGGCTGCCTGATACTTACCCTCAATCTATTCTACTCTCTCATTTCCTGGTTAAAAAAAAATGATAATAATGAAAAGTAATCTGTTTTTTTCATTCTTATATAGGTGCTCACTGGAAGAACAGTTAGAAGCTTACCCTTTCAGAACCCCAGAGAGCTCTGGGCACCTATTAGTTAATCTTAAATGTGGATGATGAAATGAATGAAAATGGGCTCCATACATTATCACTGCAACTCCTGCTAAATATACCATCTAAGGTTTAAAGTGTATTCTCTGTTCACTGAGAATATTTGAAGCAGTAAACTTATTTTAATAGCAATTCTTTAATAATGGGGTCTCTATGTTAACAAGAGAGAATGGCTGACTTTATTAAATGCTTTTTCTCCTTACACTGGAAGCTGCTCTATTTTAAGTATCTAATATGAACATTAATTGAGCACCAACAGTGAGGTAGAAACTGTATTGCATATAGACATGTTCTTATTAGCAGTTGCTGCTCTATATTGGTCAGCAGTAAGCAAGTAGGAGGTTCACAATCTGAATTATATACCAAGACACAAATCAGGTTAAGTCTGAAAGCACTCCTAAGAAAAACTAAAGTGGCTAGCATCAAATCACACATGTTTGAGCACTGGACCTATTCCTGGGAACCTCTTGAAGTTGTTTTGTTGTTTTCTATTATCTGATTTTCAGCACCTGGCACTGGCTTTTAGAGACCAGATACTCCAATGTAATATATACTTATTGATGATGCAGTCAAGTCTTGTTTGTCTGTGGTTTCAGAATGGCAACACAATGACTACCATTATCATTAATAAATTTTGCATTATGCTTTCCTATGCATTATATTATCTAAATCTCCCTAATCTCATTGGAGCTAGGGATTGTTCTAGATAAGGAATCATAGACCCATCAACAAGAAGTAATTTACCAAGGATCACACAGCCAGTAAATGAGAGATGAAATTTCAAATTGGTTCTTATGAGTCCAAACACTGTGTACTTCCCGCAATATTAAGGATCCTCAAGAAACATATATTTGTTTTGAGTTCTTGTGTGAGCAAGTCACCAAGTTTGTTTTGGGAACAGAAAGGCATCAAATTGGATAATAAATAATGGCTTCTTTCAAGAACCTTAGAATTGACTAGGAATAGTAGGAGAAATAAGGCGTGACCATAAATATCCATGATAGTAGGGAGTGTGGAATAAATGACACATGAGCTATTCAAGACAGGGGACCTGTGCATTCAGAAGAAGTGCTTCGGAAAGGCTTCCTGGAGAACATAGCAGACAAACAGAACGATGCCCAGATAATGCATACACAAACAGGATAGAAGTATAAAACAAAGCAGCGGAAACCGCAGAAGAATAAAAATATTTTTTTCAGCTATTGTGGAAGGAGGTAAGAAACACCTAAGAATCTTGCCTGTGCTCAAGGATCTTACAATTAATTTGACTTAAAAAAAAAAAAAAACCTATGCATTCCACATAATTGAAGAAATAGCTAGGGTAACACATACAGTAATTGAATGGTGAATTGTATGGCACCAAAAAAGGAATATTGATGGTACTCAGAGAACAGGTTTTTGCAGGTCTTAAGGTAGGGTTGTCTGCTACGAAAAGAGAATGAAGCACATGTTATGAAAGGCAAAGAGAGCATAAGAATAAGGCAGAAAAGTACTTTGGGGATTATTTGTTTGAAGGTTTATTAAGTTTCGTGTACTCAGTGCACACAGAGCTAGCTACACATTTCTAAGTCCTACAGATAGTTATAAAAGTGTGAATGAAGATAAAACAGCCAGGAACCGCAGGGGGCAGATTTACCTAGAAACAGAAACACCATTTGAGCTGAGTGAGGAAGGCCTGAAAGGAAGTTAGAGCTCTCCCACAAATTGTGTGGTCTTGCTCAGACAACTCATTTAATCCCTGTACTCAGTTTTATTATCTATCAAATGGAGCTAATAATAGCTTTCAATCTCGAGTTTGTCATGAGAATTTCATAGGGCTTATTGATTGTATTAATCAAGTGTCAAAGCATTGCCTGTATTGAAGATGCAATGTCAGATGCTAGGTAGAAATGCAGAGATACACTTCAATCTGTGCTCATACAGTCTAGTCAAGAGTTGAATACATCTAGTCATTAATTCAACGAAGATGTTTTGAAAATATACTCAATTCTGGGTACCATGCTTCTCGCTGGAGATCCTAAGTCAAAAGAACACAGAGTTAGAAAAAAACATAGCTGTAAATCCTCATTATCTTGGATTGGCAATGGTTTCTTAGATATAACAGCTAAAGCACAAGGTAAATAATGTGGACTTCACTCAAGTTAAAAACACTTGTTTTTCAAAGGACTCTATCATAAAAATGAAAACACAATGGAAAGAGTGGGAGAAAATGTTTGCAAATCATATATCTGGTAAGGGTCTAATACTCAAATATGTAATTAACTCATAACAATAAAATGACAACCAATTAATAATGGACAACATATTTGAATAGATATTTCTCCATAGAAGATATACAAATGGCCAAAAATCACATGAAAAATTTCTCAATATCATTAAGTATTAATGAAATGCTGGTCCAAATTTTAGCAAGTTACCACTTCACACTTGGAGGACCAGAGTTAAAAAGACAGACAATAAAAATCGTTAGCAAGGATTTGGAGTGTCTTAGTTCATTTGGGATGCTATAACAAATTACCATAGACTCGATAATTTATAAATATCAGAAATTTGTTTCTTATAAGTCTGGAGGCTAGGAAGTCCAAGATCAAGGCACCAGCAGATTCAGTGTCCAGTGAAGACTTGCTTTCTCACAGATGGTACTTTTCACTCTGTTCTCACATGGTGGGAAGGGCAAGGGAGATCTCTGGGGACTCTTTTATAAGGCCACTGATCTCATTCATTTACAACAACTCTGCTCTCATTACCTAATGACCTTCCAGCAGTCCCACCTCCTAATATGCCACATGGATAATTCTCTGTCAACATGTAAATTGAAAGGAGACACAAACATTCAGAACATAGCATTCTGCTCTTGCCCCTCCAAAATTCATGTCCTTCTTGCATGCAAGATATATTCAGCCCATCCCAGTAGCCCTAAAACTCTTAACTAGCTCCAGCATTTATTCAAAAGTCGTTGATTTTTGAATTTTTGATTAATTCACAGTCTCATCAAAATGTTAGCTAAATCACATATGGTGAGACACAAACCATGATTCATTCTGAAGCAAAGTTCCCTCCAGTCATGAGCCTGTGAGATCAAACAAGTTACGTGCTTCCAAAATACACTGGTGGGACAGGCATAGGATAGGCCTTCCCATTCCAAAAAAATGAAAAAGGAAAGAAAAAGAGGAATAACAGGTCCCAGGTAAGTCCAAAACCCATTAGAACAAACAACATTAAATTTTCAGGCTCTAAAATAATCTTTTTTGACTAGATATCCTGCCCTGCAGGCACACTGGGACAGAAGTTGGGTCCCCAATGCTTTAGGAGGCCTCATCATCATGGCTTTGCTGGGTGCACTCCAAGTCACATCTCTTATGCATTGGAGTCTGGTGTCAATACCTATAGTGGGCTGAAATTGCATGTCAGTGACTATACTCGTCTGGGGTTTCTGGGGTGGCCCTGCCCCAGGGCTCTGCTAGGCATTGGCTTAGTGGAAACTCTCTGCAGAGGCTTTACCCATGTGGTGGCCCTCTTCTGGGCTTACCTGTCTGAGGTTCTAGGAGGCTCCATTCTTCAAAATCTAGTGGGGCCAGGAATGGTGGCTCACACCCATACTCCCTGCAATTTGGGAGGCCCATGCAGGTGGATCAGCTGAAGTCAGGAGTTTAAGACCAGTCTGGCCAACATGGTGAAACCAAGCCTCTACTAAAAAATACAAAAATTAGCCAGGTGTGGTGTTGTGTTCCTGTAGTTCCAGCTACTTGGGAGGCTGAGGCATAAGAACTGTTTGAACTCAGGAGGCAGAAGTTGCAGTGATCTGAGGTCAAGCCACTACACTCCAGCCTGGGCAAGAGTGTGAGACTCAGCCTCAAAAAAAAAAAAAAAAAAAAAATTCTAAATGGAAGTAGCCACACCACCACAGCTCATGCACTCTGAGAGCCAGCAGAGATGGCAGCTTGAGGATGCTGCCAATATTTACTGCCTCTGCTTTCCAAAGAGGCAGCCACTATGGCCTGCATCACCCCTAGGCCCACTGGAACTGAACCTGGGACAGACAAAGAATACCGTGCAAGAATGCAGGGAGCAAAGCTTTGAAATCAGTTTATCACTCCAGGCTCTGGCACTCTGGGCGTGTGATGAGGGGGACAGCCTATGTAATCTCTGAGATGTTTTTGAGATCACACTCTTGCATTGTATTGGTGACCATCACCCTGCTGATCCATGCTGTTCTCTTTATCAAACAGTCTCATGGCCAAACCACCTCTGTTCTTTTTAGAACACTGTTTCTCAGTTTTTACAACACGGGAAAGCTGGGGTTTTCCAAATATTTAAATCCTGCTTCTTGTTCCATTAAAAATTTTATCTTTAAATAGCTTTTCTCTTCTCATAAGCATTCAACAGAAGCCATACTGTGCCTTCAGCACTTTGTTTAGAAATTTATTCCACCAAATATCCTGTTCACAAGTTCTACTGTCCAGAAAACACTAGGACATGAACACAATTCGGTCAAGTTCTTTGCTACTTTCATAGCAAGAACTGCCTTTCCTCCAGGTTCCAATAACATGTTTTTTATTTCTATTTGATATGGGATCAGAATGGCATTTACCATCCATATTTCTATAATCTGTTTACAACCACTTAGATATTCTTTAAGAAGACTGAGATTTTCTCTATAGCTCTCCTGTTCTGAGTCCTCACAAAAACTGCCATTAATGGTCCATGCATGTCAATATAAGATTTTTCTAGCATGCATCTCGAAACTTTTTTGGCCCTTATCCATTATTCCCCAGTTCCAAAAGTACTACCACAGTTTTGAGTGTTTATTATAACAGCAAACCCACTCTCAGTACCAATTTTTGCATTATTCTTTTTGGCCTGCTATAACAAAATACCATAGATCAGGCAGTTTATAAACAACAGGAGTTTATATCTTATGGTTCTGGAGGCTAGGAAGTCTGAGATCAGAGCACCAGTAGATTCAGTGTCTGGCGAGAGCCAGCTCACTCATAGATGCCATCTTCTCACTCTGTCCTCACAAAGGGGCAAGAAAGAGCTCTGGGGACTCTTACATAAGGGCACTAATTCCATTCATGAAGGGTTTGCTCCTCATTACCTCCCAAAGGCCCTGCCCACCTTCTAATACTATCACATTGGTGATTAGGTTTCAAGCATACACATTTTGGAGGGACACAAACATTCAAACCATAACACAGAGAAATTAGAGCCCTCATACTTTGCTGGTGGTAATGTAAAAATGATACGGCCACTTTGGAAAACAGTTTGGTCATTTCTTATAAATATAGAGTTATCATATGATTCAGCCATTTATTCCTGGGTATATACTCAATAGAACTGAAAACATATATTCACACAGAAGTGTTTACATGCATGTTCTTAGTAGCATGAATTCATAATAGACAAAACTTGGAAAAAATAAATGGCCATCAGTTTATGAACAGATAAAAAATATGAAAAAATTATTCAGGCATTGAAAGGAATGAAACAGTAATACATGTTAAAATATGGATAAACCTTGAAAATATTATGCTAAGTGAAAGAAGCTAGTCACAAAAAGCCAAATATTGTATCATTCCATTTCTATGCAATGTCCAAAATAGACAAATCCATAGGGATAGAAAGTAGAATAGGAGTTTCCGGATAGAGGGAAGTGGAAATGAAGGGTAACTATTAATGCACATGGGTTGACTTTGTGGTAGTGAAAATGTTCTGGAATTGGACAGTGGTAATGTTTGCATAGCCTGCTGAATATACTACAGTGTCCATATTAAAAGGGTACATTTTATGATATGTGAATTATATCTCAATTTAAAAAGTCAGAGTTCCTTCTAATCAAGGAGTTTATACAATATGAGAAAAGAGAAAGAAATCCCTATTTGCACTATTATCTCTACTTGCAGTGCAGAACATTTATTGTTCAATACAATTAAGCATTGGTGAGTCGTATCATACATATAGAGAGATATGAAATAATAGTGAATATTTATTGAACAGTTGTTGCATGCCAAGTATTGTTCTAAGTGTTTTACATGTTAGAAACTCATTTTGTCCTCAATACAAGCCCTTCAGTTAGATACCATTATTGCCTCCATTTTTCAGATAAGAAAACTAATGTGTACAGTAGCAATTTGTCCAAGGTTTTACTAAACATAAATAACAAAGCTGGGATTTGAATCAGGAAGTCAAGCTATAGTATTCCTATACTTAACCACTGGGTACATTTTGCGGGGGGTCAAGGGAGACAGAGTCTTGCTCTGTTCCCCAGGCTGGAGTGCAGTGGTGTGATCTCAGCTTACCGCAACCTCTACCTCCTGGGTTCAAGTGATTTTTATAACTCTGTCTCCCAAGTAGCTGGGATTACAGGAACCCATCACCATGCCCGGCTAATTTTTGCATTTTTAGCACAGACAGGGTTTCACCAGGTTGGTCAGGCTGATCTCAAACTCCTGACCTCAGGTGATCCACTTGCCTTGGCCACCCAAAGTGCTGGAATTACAGGCATGAGCCACCATGCCCAGCCAGCAATATTATTTCTTTAGAAAATATAAGCCACAATATGCATATACAAACTATTATTAACAAATGCCAGTTCCTGGAATCATTGAATCTTAGGGTTGAGAGCTCAGCTAGTACTACTTCCTAGTTTATGCCTGAAGTTTCCATATAATATCTTTGATCTCTGTACCCAGCCTATATTGCATATTTCCTGGGAGATGGAACTCAGTATTGGCCCAGCTTATTCTATCTTTGAATAGCACTGGGCATTTTGAAAGTTATTCCTTACATTAAGCCTATATGCTTCTTAGACAAGGAAGCTGTTCCTTGGCAATAGCCCTATCTTAGTTTAAGTTGTATAGGAGTAGAGAAGACATACTTATTGACAGAGGGCTCTTAAGGATAAGCTTACAAAAGAAGAGAGAGATATGAAAGTGGAAAGATCCAGTCAAAAAAGTGGTTCAGGTCAAGTACGTTCTTGGCCCCATATACAAGGCTGAAGCTCTCAAAAGCATAAGCCATTCCACAGAATTGCCAGGCTTAAAGCATCAATAGGTCGTGAACTACAATGGTGGTAGAGGGATGAGTACCTTCTTAGGGAAGGCAGCCAGGAAAAGCAGTCAGTGCATCGGCAAGCCACGGTTGACTAACCCAGCAGCCAGGTACAGGGCGTGCAGGCCTGTAAAGGAATGTGGGCAGGTGCCACAGCATCTACACCTCCCACAGTGCCTAGCAAAGTAGATGAGCACAGTGGCTGGGGTTATAGGACACAGAGTAGAGCCAGTTTTAGAACTTAAGTCTATGCTGAAATCTCTACTATCTGTCACCGAGTAGCTGCGTGACCTAAGCCACTTATTATCCCTAAATCTGTTTCCTTAGCTGTCAAATGGGCATAAGAATACCCACTGCATAAGAATATGACAAGGATCAAGATAAATGACACCCAAAATACATTTAGCATTAAACTTAGTGCATAGTTAACATTCATTAACCAGTAGTTTCTCTATAGTATGTATTAAATACTTGTTGATATGAAATGTTGCCCATTTCTTTCCAAAGTCAAGTTAAAGAAGTTGAATTACTTGTTTAGCCCACCACCAGTTTCAAATCTTACAATTCTCTTTTATTTCCACCCTCTATAATATGTCAGCATTTTCTCACCGTAGTTTGAATTCACACTGTGGAAATTTGAATTTTGTCCTGAAATCCACCTGCTATTCACTAAAGCCATCACCTCCAGAGGAATCATCTTTCTTTCAGCTCCACCTTTGTGTCCCATCTGAATTAAGTTTTCATTCTGGACCATCATAAATCCATCAGTGTCTGATTTTTCCCTTGTGGTGGTGAATATCTAAGTCTGACTGTGAATCCATGTCCTGCTGTAATGATTTCAAATGCATTCCAGGTTACAGAAAGGCGTTTTTGTAAGAGTCTGGTGTCTTGCCAGGAAAGGGTCTGTGGTCCAGATGCCAAAACACATGACAACAGGCATTGGAGAGAAATGCAGTGATGAGGCTGTTGGCTGCCAGACTGGCAGCTGTCAGTGACAGTGGCACTGGGCAGGTTGGGACTTGACACTGGACAGGATAAAAAACGGGGGCTGTATATCATGACAAGCACAGAGTGCACCTGAGAAAACCTTCTCATTCACTAAGGGGAGAAAGGGCCATCCCAGTAAGGAAGCAGCTGTGCTGCGCAGAGCACTGGGAATACACACACCATCTCCAATAAGTGCAGCCAGTCATGCTCTGGTGATGATCTCTAGGGGGATACTCTTCTCCCTCAACACATCCTGGCACTCCAAGGGACTTTCAGTAACAAACTGACTTACCATTTTACTCTCCACCCATCCTCAGCTTCTCTCCACTACAACACATGGTAAGATGAGAATTCACCAGCTGTCTTCCAGGGAGGGAATCAATGTTCTTTTGTTCACACAGTCATTCATTCATTTATTTACTCAATGAATATTCAGTAAGTGCTTAGGAGGCACTAAGGATACCAGATCAGTTTGATGGCAAATTTAGAATAAAGGAGACCAGGGGTGACTTAGTTCAACCTCTACATAGTACAAACTCTGCTCCACTCCTTTAATATATGGCTTTTGAAAAGAGAAATTACAGAGAAAAACTCCTTACTTCAAATGTTATGTCAGTAATGGCAGACGTGTACGCACAGCTGCACAGACAATTAGGGACCTTCCTGGTTCTCAAACCACACCATTTATGAAGCTGGCTATTCAGTCTAGAGAAAGGCTGGACCTCTCTGTGCTTTCACAATGTAGAAAACAGCTACACTGAAATCCCAGTGCCTGAAATGAACTCGTGTTAGTAGTCATTTATGTTCACATCCCCCCCACGGAGTCAGCGTCTCATGACTCCATTTCCCACTCGATGAAATGGGGATGCTGTCACATGCAAGAATGGCAGGCACTGGGGAGGGAGCAAACACTGCTGTTTGCATTATCTAATGGATTCATTTCCAACTGTTAGTTTTTCTTGTATGTTTGAAATACTCAGCCGATAATAATGAGATGGGATGTGACAACTAAAACTCTCCAATTTAGCAAGATTCATTTTGCAAAATCTTCACAGAGCATCTGAATCACTGCCTAGCAGAGTAGAGCAACATCTGGCAAACAAGTGGTGATGTATTACAATGTTTTTAGCACCATATGGCAATATGTCTTCAAAGTCACCTGCAGGTTGAAATGAAAAACCCACTTTATAACTACTTCAGGAAAATGGGGGAGGAGCAGGGAATCCTACATTGGAATAATATTACATGGGCACCAAGAGCATATACTGCTAACGTTAAGGCAAATGTTAAAATAGTAAGACAGTACTAAGAAGCTCAAAAACAAGTTGCCCAAAACCTTATATATCATAAAGTATAAGAAAACAAAGACTCCTCTATTGAACTACAAGATCATATTATCCAGGCCCAATTAAAAGTGATTAAAATTTGCTGTGATCAGATTAATTAGAATTCTTACCCTTTGATATGAGAAACTAAATCAGAAGCCAGTGTCAAATAGAACCTTAAATGTTAGGTGAGTTTATTTTTTTCTTGATTTTGTTAAATAAATAGGTATAGCCATTCTAATACTTTTTATATTTTTAGTTATTTATTTACTTATTTATTTATTTGAGACAGAGTCTTGCTCTGTAGCCCAAGCTGGAGTGCAGTGGCACAATCTTGGCTCACTGCCACCTCTGCCTCCCAGATCCCCGCTCAAGCAATTCTCCTGCTTCAGTCTCCAGAGTAGCTGGGATTACAGGCATGTGACACCATACCTAGTTAGTTTTGTATTATTAGTAGAGATGGGATTTCACCATGTTGGCCAGGCTGGTCTTGAACTCCTGACCTTGTGATCCACCCACCTCAGCCTCCAAAAGTGTTGGGATTGCAGGCCTGAGCCAGAGTGCCCACCCTATCTTCTTTTCTTCTGATAATGAATTGTCTTGCCCATCCTGTGAGGTGGAAAGCACAGCCTGAACTATTGGACAAATCTCAAATCTCTCTGTTCCAGCTTCTCCCTAGTCCTTTCCCCTGCACCCTACCATCTTCCTATGCATAGTTCTGGTTATCATCATCTCAATGCAACCAGTGGTGACCCACATCACACCAGCTCAGGGAGTTAAGGCAGGAGAAGCAGGAAAAAAAGAGGCATGAAACAATGACTAAATAGTAGAATACTGCCTTCTACCCCAGCTTTCTTAAATTCCACCCTAAAGCTTCCAAAAGTCCTCAGAGTTGACCTACATGTGCTTTCACGTTCTCCCTTCAGCAACCTGCTGCCTTCTACCCTTTTCCTCCCCTGTTAGGCATGGCCATTTGATAAGTGCTTCCTGCAATGATGCCTGCTGCAGGATCTACCTATGTCCATGACAAAGGTGCTGAAGTGTCACGTCATTTTCTTTCTTCCAAAGGTGGTGGCTGAGATCAGTGGCTGTGACCACTGAGTGCCATGTTCAATGGGCTCCAATCAATGGATTTCCTGCCCAAGTTCCCTGTCAGTCTCTTCCGTGATCCATAATGTTGTGGTTGGTTCTTTGTGCTCCCTCCACCTTGTGAATTTTCTCTTCTGTCACATCTTTCTCTGGTCTCAGGCATTAATCTTTTGTATTACCAGAAAATACAACTGATCAGTATTTTTACACCCTTATCCTTGCCCAACGTCCTTAAACCAAGCATAAAAGTGATAATCATAAACATAATAATAGTAGTCATAATTTATTTAACCTGTGGATTTTTCAGGTAGTCTATTAAGTTCTGACTATACATTATGCCAGTCATTATCTCAATCACTTTGAGAAGTTGCACAGCTTATTAAGAGCTAAGAAAGTCAGGATTCAATTCCAAGTCTGACTTAGGAGTTTTGTCCACTATCCATACTATCATTAATTTATCAACTATGTTTTTCCCCTTAGAACATGTTTGTTTCAAAGCAAATCTTTAGGAGCTCATGGAAATAAATTTCAGAAGCCAAAATATGGTGAGAATACACAGTGAATTCTGGATGAATAGCACAATTTAGTTTCTCAAGCTGAGAACTGACTGAATGGGAATAATGCCTTTTACTTTTAGCTCAGTTCTTCTGAGCGCTTTGCTCTCTTTAAGACTTCAGGTGTCTCCCCTGTACCTGCTGGAAGTCAAAACAGATCCCAAATATAGGTTTCCAGGTTTTATTTTCACTGGTAACCTACATGTAGCCTCTGCTGCTGCCAGAGTAGACTCTGCTATTCCCCTCTCCACACCTCCCCCCACCCCTAGGTCTGTGCTCCTGCTTCTTCCTTCTTGCTGGAATGCTCCTGCTCCACTGCTGATCCAAATCCCACTTGCCATAAATGTGTTCTCTTCTGGACTCTCTAATGTGTGAGGTTCACCACTTTCACTTTTATAGGATATTGTGTATCCCCTTGAGTGGATGATAATTCTGAATTTCTGGTTATTGTGGTTAATTGAATACTTACCATATCTACCGTTTGGATTGTAAATTTCTTCTAGAGAAGGACTCAGCCTTACATCCTCATGCCCCTTCCAGTACCTAAGAGAGTGCTCTTTTCCCGGAGTGGACATTTAATACCTATTTGTTGAATTAACAGTGGACACTTACTAGCTATTTGTTGAATTAAAATTAATTTGTGCTCCTTTATAAACAGGTTACATTTAAAATCAAATACAATGCATTCCTTTTCCACTTGGGAGTCTCCATATGTTCCCTAGAAAAAAGGCACTTTGAAGTCATTCAGTGCTTTTAATTTACTTTTCCCTTAATGGAGTTTGCTTCCCAGTTGGTTCCATCTATTCTTTAGAAGTCTATTTCCTGATAGATTTATAGCCTCAAAAACTTTTTTTCAACCTTCAAAATCCCTTTGATTATTTATTGGGCTGATTCACCTCAAGGTCATTTATATTGTTTTCTTATCAAAAGAGAATACCCTATTACATTTCAGCCAAAATATCTTTGTTTTCTTCAAGGTCCAAATGAATTATGATATATATTGCATATTTGGGAAAATTAAAGTTTTTTATATAAACTCTGTCTCAAAACCAAAAATATTTGGCATGATTCTTTCATAAGGCCAGCACATCCAAATTGTTTCTGCCTGGTTTTGGCTTTCTATACTACATCCAGTAGCAGCAATGTGGTTCACAGCCAGGGAGGTTACCTAGGAATTGCCTGGCAGACTCCTGCTTTTAGCCTTACATGGACCTCAGCCTTATGAGGTCCATTTGTTATTCATATGAGAGCTGTTGGTTTGCCAGTACATAGAGTTTAGAGAAAGACTACAGAGAGAAAATTGCAGTCTTTTAAAACCGTATGCCAGACTTTGTGTTTTTAATGCCTTTTTATTTTATTTACATGTTAATGCATGCGCCTGATAAATTATCTATACCAAAACCTGTGTAGAGAAAAGTGTGCTTCTCTCCCACTTATGTCCTAGTCCCATACTCCTGAGACGCCACTATTAGTGTTCTTTCTACATGGACACAGGGAGGGGAGCACTACACACTGGGGTCAGTTGGGGGGAAATAGGGGAGGGATGGTGGGGGGTGGGGAGCTGGGGAGAGATAGCAAGGGGAGAGATGCCAGATGTAGGTGATGGGGAGGAAGGCAGCAAATCACACCACCACGTGTGCACCTATGCAACAATCTTGCATGTTCTTCACATGTACCCCAAAACCTAAAATGCAATAAAATAAATAAATGGGAAAAAATATATAAAAATAAATAAAATTTAAAAAAAAAGAATTTAAAGAGGATGCAGGAAAATTATAATGAGACTCAACAACAGTCAACCAACAGTTACACACTGAGTGCCTACTATCCTCTGGGCACTGTGATAGTGCTTCTGCTAGGCCCCTTCCTGCTTCACAAGGGTTATAGCTCAGGGGAAAACAGTACGCAGGGCGTTAGAACACAGTGCTGTAATTGTAGAAGTGCCAGGTGCTAAGGGAAATCGCAGACTTCCCAGAGGTGGTAAAAACCTTTATGAGGGCTCCAGTAGGCAGAGTTTTGCCAGGCAGAGCGAAAAGAAATAGTGATCCTCAAGAAGAGCTCTGCAAAGTCAGGAGGTGAGAGAGAATGTCTGGCACAAATGCAACCTTCTGAACTGCCAGAACACTAATCACGAGGGAGAATGGCCCTCCCAAAGCCCCATCCCATGTTCTCCTACACACTCGCCTGGTCCCATCTTGAAGACACTACTTGAAAAACTTTCCAAAGTATATTGTAAGACAATACACTGTCCACCTCCTAAGGCCTCATAGTCTTTAAAATATTACTGAATCAAACAAACGAATATGTTGTTAAACTTATAGGCTGAAAAAAATTCTCTATAGTTTGGGATACAAATTAAGCTCTTAGTCATTTATATGAATCTTCTATTTTTCAGGCGAAATTGTAAAACTGGCAAAGGAGTAACATTTTAAAAGATTCTTATTTACTTGCTTGCCTTTATAGTCACAAATAAACAGAAGTCCTAACAGAAAGATTATTTGAAAATGGATCAGCCTCAGAGTAGCAGAGCCCCAAAGTTCTTTAAATGGTGGTGCTTGTTTTGGCATACTTTTTTGAGAATTTCTACGTAGCAACTGGTACTATGCAGAAGACTGTAGAATCTCAGAGTTGCATATTTTTGCCCTCTAATTACCATTTAATTTGCACTTCAATGCTTACAAAATGAGTGTGAAAAATAAAAATTAAGTAGCAATTAGAGGGGAAGAGACACAGTTGTGTGATTTCTGATATCCAGAACAAAGTTTCAATAGTAAGGGAAATTAGCTATGACAGTTCAGGCATCTGACCCACTTTGGGCCTATGGCTGAAGCATTTGAAATGCCAGTAGCTATAGTCTTGAAAGAGTTGAAGAGATCAGACTTGACATTGGAATATATGAATGTATTGTCAAATCCATAGGTTTTCCACTGATAGAACCATATAACTCCTTTAAAGAATTTCATAGGGATTTTCTAAGCATACCAAGGAAAATGCAGACCTCTTCTTAATGAATTGTGTATGATCTGTAACATATTAAAAGTCACTAAGGAAGTAATGTTGGCCATGCTACAGATAATGATCCATTTCTTTATTCAATTTGTGGACATTTTTTTAAGTGCCTACTAAAAATCAAGGGATTTACCAGTCCCTAAAGGTTCAAAATTAAGTAAGACATGGTCTCTGACTTCATGGAACTCATAAAGTGTTGTACCAAGTATTAAACAAAATAATAATCATTACCAAAAATTAGTTTGTTGTATAAAGAAGGGGGGAGTTAAAATTTGATCTGTTCTAGATGTCAGATATACTAGGTACACTGTTGGTGGAGATATAAAAGTAATCAAGCAATTCTGACTGCCAATCTTATGAAAAAATTAAGACTATTGTCCACCTAAATTGTCCAACATAAAACAAGCAATCCTGTAATCCTAGCACTTTGGGAGGCCGAGGTAGGCAGATCACCTAAGTTGGAAATTCAAGACCAGCCTGACCAACATGGAGAAACCCCTTCTCTACTAAAAATACAAAATTAGTTGGGCGTGGTGGCTCATGCCTGTAATCCGAGCTATTCAGAGGCTGAGGCAGGAGAACTGCTTGAACCCTGGAGGCGGTGAGCCAAGATCATGCCATTGTACTCCAGCCTGGGCAACAAGAGTGAAACTCCATCTCAAAAAAGTAAAGAAAAGAAACAGCAGATGGAGGTGGATTAATTATTTAATGACTTGCAGATTTAGCCACAGATTCCATCTGAATTCGTCAAGGAAAAACTGCATTGATTCTTTAGGAGACAGTGTTAGGAGCTTAAGACCCCATATTCATGGGTATGTGGAACTGTTTCAGCTGCAACTCTTTTAATATCTGTAACCCAAGGTTCAGCTCTTTATATCTATATACATATGTATATGACCATGGCGGAGGTAGGCTGCTGCTGATTTTCAAAAGCTGAGGTGAAAGAGGAGATGAGGAGCACCTGTGCTGTGTAAACACAGAGCTGTTTAAAAAAGAAAAAGCCAGTATGACTGCAAGGACGTATGAAAGAGTTCAAGACTAATTAGCAGTATATAGTCTTTCAACAGGCAGGTATCTTAGAAATTGCCCAGATAGCTAATTTTAAGAATAAGGAAACTTAAACCAAGGAGAGAAAAATTAATGCTTTGTCCAAGGTCACATATTTCACAGCAGAGCTAAACTAGAACTGGGTCTTCTGACACCTTGCATAAGACACTCTGCCCTGCCTTATATTGTATGCTTAAAGAATAGTGATATTTAGAGATGATATATTTTAAAGCAACCTCTAAATATACAATGCTGAAAGCCACAGATCTAGCAATAAAGAAATTCAAAGAGAAGATTGTTAAACGATTTGAGATAATGAAGAAAGATTACATAAAGAAAATGATTGTCTTTGTGATCAATCTTAAGAGACCTATAAGCTGTATACAAGTGAAAGAGAAAGAAAAATTATTCTAGATGAAACCTATTTGATTCTATTCAGCAAGGATTTTATGTGCACTTATTCTATGCCATGTAATATGCTGGGAGCTAGAAATACATAGTCAATTAAGACAAGATCTAAACCTTTAAATAATCTAGCAAGTAAATACACTATGGATGAATTCCGTTAAAGGTATATGGAAGAGAGACTATTCAGGGTATCCTGGAACCGTAAAGCAGGGATAGGTAAATCAGACATGGTATCATAGAAGACTTCCTAGAGGAGATAAGTGCTCTTTAGCTGGGCCAGGAAAGTAAGAAAGGAATTCCCAGCAGACACAAACTGTGAAGGCACAAAGCAGGGAAATCCACTTATCACTGGGGAACTCCAAAAACCTTTACCTGTTTGCAACCAAGTGTCTGTTTGGAGTGAGTTTGGAGCAGCGACCACAAACATGGTGCTCTGTAAGCATGGCAGAGATGGGCTCCAGAAGCAAATGGTAGTTTATTTGCAAAATTTTCCTTACACATTTTTTCTGTTTCTATAATGCTTAAATGAGCTCAAGACCTAAAAAGGAATAATGTACAGTGAGGAGAGGGAAAAACGGGGGGCAGACCCTAATGAGGCCTGGGTGCTACTGTGCTAATGTTGAATTTAATTCTGCAAAGCACGAAAGCCACTGAAGTATTTGAAGCAGGGAAATGGCATGATCAGATTTGTGTTTTAGAAACATCAGCTTGGCAGAAGGGTAAAAGATGTATTGGCAGGAAAACAGACTGGAAACAGAGAATGTAATCAGAAAACTGTGACAGTAATCCAAGTTATCAGAGATTTGTACCCAAAGTAAAATCGTGGCCATGATATAAAGATGTGGGGGATAAATGCCACAGGGCTTGATGGCTAAAGAAATGTGGAGTAGGAAGCAAAGGATGAAAGACAGGGAAACAAATATGTCCATTCTAACTTACAGTTTTTTTGTTTGAGAGACTGGGAGGATGGCATTGCCATTATCTATGAAATGGGAAGCACTTACCATTATATCAATGCCATGGTAGTGGGTGGAGCCTTCCAAGGAGCATTTTGGGTGAGAAGAGGACTGAGTGGAGAGACTTTAGGGAACTATCTTTAAGAGACATAAAGGGGACTGTGAAGAAAACTGAAAAATAGAGTTGGTTAGAAAACCAGCAACAAACTACAGAAAATATAAAGAGTGCAGAAAAGTAGGAATGAGGAAAATGTGATGTGGAAAGAAAAACTGTCAAAATACCTTAATTGAATCAGAGTCCAGGTAAGGTATATGTAATCCTTTTTTACAAAGGTAGAGTCCAGTTGTGAGAAGGATTTGAAGAGATGTTGTTTGAAATAGAAAGTGTTGTGGTGTTAGTGATTCAGTAGATTTTATGAGCAGCAGTGATAACAATGTCTTTCTCTTGTGCTTCATACTATTTTCAATGTGCTTTCACATTCATTAATGTTCCCATTTAGTACTCATCATCTCTTTGAGAAAGATAGGGCAAGACTAATTATTCTTACTTCACAGATAAGGAAACCAGCTCCCAGGAAAGGCTAAGTGACTTGACCTCAGTTACACAGCAATTAAAGGCAGAGCTAGGACTGGAATTCTGATTTTCTGTTTCTCCATCAAGGACTCTGTAATTTGTAATGCTGCCCAACCTTGGAAGCTCAGCTGAATGCATGTGACTATCTTGGGCCCCAAGGAGGGCCACCTCTCCTCTATCTCCTTCCTGATTCCTCCATCCTGGGCAGAGTTTTGCAAAAACATAGCCATCACTTGAAATCTTGAGAGCAACCCAGCAGAACCTCACTGTAATGCTGTGTCCTCCTCCAGCTGCACTGGATGCCCTCCAGGAGGTTTGGGTTTGCAGCCACTGCTGCCAGTTTTCACATCCTGCCTAATGAGTGGCAGACAGCCACTAGACTCGACATATAGTGAGCAGGTCTGTTTTAGAGCTGCTTCAGGCAAACTCAGGATTCTGCCCAATGCAATTAACAAGGTAAAAACAAAGCTCAGCTCTTCAACAGAATTCTGCATGGTCTAGTTACTCCAGCCTTGCCCTGAGGCCACACTCTCAAGTTAACCTCTGTGTGCCCAAATGCTCTCCTGGTGTGAAAGGCTGGTAGGTGAAGAACTAAGGGAATGTTGTTACATGCATGAAAATCCTTTCTCACCACTATGAAACAAAAGCACATAACTTGTTTAAAGTGTTAGAACTTGTGGAAGGAATTCAGAGCTCTCTATGTCAAGAATTTAAACCTGGAACAAAAAGCCCTAAACTGTGCCTTCTCTGTTTTGAAACCACACTGAAGTAACTCAAAATCTGGAAAAGAGTGCTCCAACATTCCCATTTCTACTCTGTGCCTCGGGGGCTAACAAATCTGGAGAACTAAATGGATTCCATTCCTGAATCCCCAGTTAAACTTCTTAATGGCTGAAAACTGCAAATAGCAAGTTCAAGTCAATTTCAAATAACCAATAAAATACAAACAAAGCTTTAGCTACAAAGTAAATGAAAAATATACACAAATATCAGCTGGAAATGCAAACAACCTTAATTTATGACCTGGTAACCAGAATCAGTCAGATAAGGAAAAGGTGGAATCTGGAGGGTGGCTCCATCCAACAAAGTGGGGGCTTTTCCCCACACTCTGCCCCATCTTCATTAATAGTTTCTGTATCAAAATCTCAAATTCAGTTTTAGGCTGCCACTTATTTCCTGTTAGAATCCTGACTGATATGGTAATTGGCATCAGGGTTCTAGGAAACAGACCCAAAGTATGGTATTTGAGGATTGGGTTGCTTACATCATTGAGAAGCACATAGATAATCTCCAGTTGGGGGCAACTTGGACTTCAGTAATCTATGACTCGAAATATCCCCAATGGTGACGTGTGATGAAAGTACCTTTGGGGTGTCAAATGGGTTATGGCCCTTAGTTGCTATAGTGATCATAGAGATTATAGCATTATGTAACTTTCTTTTGTGGCCATGGAGAACCAAAAGAATAAATATAGAAAACAAGAAATTGAAAGCCATGCAAGCTAGAACACAGTGAGAAAAATCATAAAGCATTATAGCACCACAGCAGGATTCTTTCATCTCCTATAGATAGTCACCGAATAGCTATTCTGCTATCCCAGGGCTTGATCATAAGGAGAGCAGGATTACATTTTAATTTAGAGCTGAACTTTACCTGATATCTTATGCACTGCTAGGGAAAAAAATAAGACCCTGAGACAGATCCTAAATCCACTTGAACCATTTTATTGGCAAAAGAGGATCATCCCACCATGAAGGAACCAGACTTTCCCTGCATGAAAGTTGTTCAATGACTCAAAGCTGGGACATGCTTCTCCACAAATCCCAATTTTTCTTAAAGTCTCAACACAACATTTGTTAATACCCCTAGGTCCATAGTTTAGTGTTCAATTCAATAGAGGTCAAACTGAGGAATGTACCACCTTATTTGAGACAAGTTAACCTATATTTAGAAAAATGTATAGAACTATTCCATTCTGTATTACCATAACCCTGTGATTTATGTTATGAGAGTGAATTCTAAGTTCAAAAAGTGAAAGACAAATTAAGGTCATGATTAGCTCAAATTAATTGAGATGAGTTTATTTACCTAATTTGGTTCTAATGCATGGGATTGGCATTAGTTAACTGCTAAAGTGGTCTTACAGTTAATAAGATCAAAATGCCAGAATTTTTCTAGTATGCTATAGAGAAAAATGGTATTATGTTTTTTTAATTTTCTATATTTTATGATGCTTTGACATCTTGAAGCCTTCTAGAATCAGGGAGGAATTTCACTTCCTCAGGTTAGTTAATTTCTAGAGCTATTCAGTAACTTGCCTGTGAGTACACCTTTCATATGCAAACCACCCAATTTAGAGCCCCTATTCCCAATCACTTTATCAAACTCACATAAGCAGCCAATAGTCTCCCTACTGTAAATCACCCCAGAGCTAAATATTTGACAACCTCTATTGGTCAGTGCCCCTTGAACTCCTCATACCACTTAATCCTAAGCTTACTTAATGTACCTGCCCTACCTTGCTCATTTTTCCCCATGAAATCCACGATACAGACTTGAGCCCCTGCTTCTGTTCCTTCTCTCTTTCTGCCTCCTGGATGACCTGAGTAGTTTCCCCATATAGCTTAGCATAGCATGGCATACCCCTTCTTTTGGGAATTGTGGATAATAAAGTCTTTTTACAAAGCGATTGTTTCCATATCTGTCATTTTACCATACCAAATTAAAACAAAATCCTGGGTACGTTTTGGAACAAAGACTCAAGTCTAAAGAAAGAGGAGCAATGAAGTAAATCAATTGTGTGTCCATTCATCCAGAAAATATGTTTCACTGGAGGAACCAGAAAATTCTTTCCTATTACAAAAAATATTGGAGTGGTGGCTGAGGGGGAATGGCAGTTTTCTTGAAGAGCTCTATGTAGCTGTCCTCTACAGTTTGGAGATGATGGTTGAGATCACTGTATATTAGTTGGTCCTTGACTTGAAGGGGAATAATGAGATGCTGGACTATTGGGCTAGTTTGTGGCACTTAACTCTTGAGTAAAGATAGGTGAAATTACTACAATAACACATTAAAAAGTGGAAATCAGAACTCATAGGGATCTGTGATAATGGTTAATTGATCTCAAGTATCCTAGAAAATAGAAACATAAATATGCAGCTCACTAAGTTACAACTTAAAGGTCTAGTGGGCAAACACCTCATTCAAATATCAGTAGTGAGAATTTACAGCCTGTGGTGGTAAATTCAAAATGGTGGCAAAAATATTAAAAGAAAAATAGTAGAGAAAGTTATAGAATGTAGTTATAGAATGTAGTCTCAAACCCTTTTAGAAGGCCTAGAGGTGTTTTCTATAGTTCTTGGCTGAAGACAGCCAGAGTCTCTTTTCAGAAGCCAGAGAGATTAAGGTGCAAATAAAAAAGAATGTGAGTAGTTTACCTAGCTAGCTTGTTTACTCATGTGGTCATAAAATTAACCTTTGAGCCAGAGAGCCCACTTGATGGGAGGTAGACCCAGAAAATTACCCTGTAATGGTGTTTGCTTTAGGCATCAGAACCTAGCCTTTAATCTTTCTCTACAAGTGTGTTGACTTAAAAGACTCTGTTATTGAAACTATACTGAAGAAGTAAGGAGAAGGGCAAGCTAGTCAGTGTCGTGTAGCTGTGATCTCTCTCTGTGAGTGGCTCACAACCCCTTGGCCCACTCGTTCACTGGAAATTTGTGTCTGAGTGCATTTATTCATCCATTGTGCAGGTAGGATCTGCAGGACGGACCCCGGCAATAGACTTTAACACAACCTCCAGATCTAAGTAAGTCAGTTCGTGTACCTGGGTCCATTCAACTAAGGGGACACTGGATGCTTTAATCATTAGGCAATGCCAATTACAGGTGTACTTTGGAATGTGGAATTTTTAATGAATAAATCAATATAGTCCTTGGATTTTGATATGCAATTTTTAATCTAACAAATGCTTTCCCCCATTCTTATCAGTATTTTTTTAATTAGAAAAAATTTTGCCTTTACCTACCAGGCACAACAGTACAAATTTGCTATCCTGTCTAAAGGCTATATCAATTTTTTCTGTTTCTTATCACATAGGTTGAATGGAACTTTATTACCTTAATAACTCACAGAGCATCAAACTGTGCGAATACAGCAGTTGCATACAGACGTCAAAAAATAATGGCATAAATGTATATTTATTGACTTGAAAGGGATTTCTCAGTATATCAAGTGGAAAAGTATGTTATGAAACAGTTTCTATATTGTGATAGCATTTTGTCATAAAATGATTTTTCTAAAGTCTAGAAAGATATATACTAAAATGTTAATAAAATTTATCTTCAGGTATATTATGGGTGATTTTTCTATTTTCCTTTATCTTCTATATTTTTCTATTTTATCAAAGTTTGTATAACTGTATTTGACACACAATAATAAAAACAAATAAATTCCAACTTGGTAAAAATAAAAGATTCACCTTCCAGAGCTTGAGTTTAACATCTGAGAAAGGCTTGCATAAAAGCTGAGCATACTGAGCCTCTGGAAATATTTACCAAGCTTTATATAATCTCCCTAATAAAACTTCTAGACTAATAGCTGGAGCTAAACCTGCATGTGATAACTAAGAAGATCCACCTGGGACAGTTGGAGGTATGCAGGTGCAGGGAGGAAGGAAGGCATTATAAGTCCTTCCTTCAGATCTCCTAAAGCGTATAAATAAGACAGTATACTAGCAAGGTGAATCACAAGGAATTGAAACTTAATAAAAATCAGAAAAAAGGTAGATAAGCCTGCTTAATTTAATGACTCTTGACTCTCAAACAAATGAAATATAAAATTATTTCAACCTGCATACATACCTCATTAAGATTAATTTTATTTTATTATGTGCCAGGCACAGTACTATACACCAGATATAAAAAGGTGAATAAGATAGAAAAAAAAGGACAAATTCCTGCCTCCATGGAGTTCATAATCTAGTGCAGAGCAGTCAGGCCCAAAGTAAGGTGGCTGTAAAAGACCTAAACAAAGAAGATTTATTGGGGTATTCGGGCAAAGCTTTCAGAGAGAGGTAATATTTGGGAGGGAATAGAAGATGATGTTAGAATGGAAAAGGAGGTGAGTCTTTTAAATAGAAGAAATTTGTAGTTATCTAATAAAAGTCTTATTCTGGTATGTGAATTTTCTGTGTAAGTAATTATGCTTGAATATTTTTAGGGATAGGGAACTACTTCCTCTCAAGATAATGGATTCCATTTTGGACATTTCTAATTCTTTGAAAGTACCTTTTTAAGTGGAGCCCCACATTGCCTTTATAAGTTATTTCATTGATCTACTTCTTCACTTAAATGTGACAGAGAATGAGCAAACCACTTCTCCATGTAATAACCCTTCCAGTGTTTGAAGACGGCTATCTGATCCTCTGCTTGCTACTTTTCCAGCAGTTCATCTTTTCTCTTGCTTCTTCATGATGTAATTTCAAATCCCTTCAACATCCTAGCCATTCTTTGCAACACATGCTATAAGATGCCAAGATATTTTGCAAATATTAAAAAATAACAATCATAATAATTCAGTAAACATTTAATGACCATTTTCTTTGGGATAGGCAATTTTCTATGCTCAGGTAAATACATACTAAACCAAATGAATGGAATCCCTGATCTTTTGTAGCTTATACTTTAGTGGGGAAAAAGGAGATTAGATAGATAGATTATAAACAGATAGATACATAGATAGATGGATAGGTATAGATATACATATATACATACATAGATACATAGAAAACAAGCACAGATACAGACTGCAGACATACACACATACACACACACACACACACACACACACACACACACACACACACACCCTCTTAGGATAGGTTCTTAAAAGCAAAATTTTGGAGTCAAAAGGTAAGCAGCTTTTTAGAATTTCTGATACATCTTACCAAATTATCTTCTGGAATTTTTTTGCCAAGTTTTATTTCCTACTGGCAATATGTGTGATTTCTAATTTCCTATTAATACAGCCTCCCAACATTCATTTCAAAGTATTTCCAAATTTGGAGGCAAATGTCTATATCTTGATTTGCAGCTTTTATTAGTGAGCCTAAATATTTTTTGCATTTTGTGACTTTTTTCTTTATGTCTTTTGCTCATTATTCTAAACATATTTTTCTTCATGTCAAGTATTTGTAAGCACTTTGCCATGTAATAAGAACACTAATCTTTTGCCTCTCCCTTATGTTAAAAACAGTTTGCCATCATTTCACAACTTTTTGAATAGTGTCCTTTTGTCAGAGAAGTGTTTTTAAGTTTTAGTTTCTTTTTAGTAAAATCTACCCATTATTTTCTTCACACTTTCTGGATCTGGCTTTGATTATAAGTCTCCGAAAATTCTCCTCTATTGTGTCATATAAATCTCCATTTATAATGATTTTTGGTTCTTCTGTGAATTTTAAAACCTATCAATATTTAGCATTCTACAGTTTATTTTGGTGCATGGAGTAAGCTAGGAATCATTACAGTTTTCTTTCAGAAAATAAATCCAATAATCTCAATAACATTTTGTTTCCATTTATTTTAAAATTATATTAATCTGTCTATTATTTTATCTAAACAGATCACACATAAACCCTGATTTTAAAAAATTATTAGAAAGCACAAGTGTTTTGAGGTCCTGAATGGATTTTTAATAGGGTTACAAACTTTGATGATCAGGAGAATGTTATATGGCACAATTTCAAACTCATCTACTGGAGCCCAGAATGGTAAGTCAATTTATACAGTGAAGGGAGGTCTTGGTCAATTGGAGAGCTTATATTTCTTCTAAAAGAGGCAGCCCCAAAAACATAGGAGCAAAGAGTGCCCAGCATGGGCATACTTTAGTATATATTTTTAAAAATCTTGTTTATATATGACCTGCTCAAAAGAAATGATCAATAGAATTTTAAAATAAATTGGTACATAATTTTGAGATGATTGGCATATATATATATATATATATATATATATAATTTTATATATAAAATATACATATAATGTATGAGAAAAAAAATTGTGACACTGGGCACTTATTTCTTCATAGCTCTATTTAATTAGCAAAAATGCCAAAACTTCCAACAACAGCAGCAACATCTGTAAAGCTAGAGAGGAGCATTTTTTGTCTCTGGTAGGACAGCTTGCTCCCAAATAGAAGTGGATGCACAAATTCAAGTTGTTTCTGAACAGAAAGGAAGGAATTCACAGCTGCCGAAATGTCAAGCTGCTGAAAATGCAGGTGTCTAATACGATGCTACAGAATAAAGGGGGGAACTTAGCTGGATAAGAATTTCAAGTTGGAGAGTTTTCCCCTTATTTATTCATGTGTTTCCCCTGTGGATGCACCCAGGGGCTGCTGTGATGTATTGTTTATCACCCCAGACACCAAAGCAGCACACTTGATGCAGGCAATCATTTCCAAGTTCTGGGGCAACTCAGAGAGACATAGAATGAAGTTAGATTGTGGTCTTCCCAACTATAATCAGCTATCAGAATTAAGGAAATAAATGAAAAAGCAAGTGGAAAACCAGGCTCTATCTTCAGAACTGGCAACCGAGGTACCTCATGTGTTTGCTGAGCTAATAAGAGTCATCTGAATCTGCATGAGCCTATGCATACTCTCTTTAGGAATAAAATAAATGGCACCTTAGATGACAGATGTTTTAGCTAGATGCCTCAAAATATCCCATTCTTGTGAACTGCGATCGAAAGCAGTTAATTATACTGTTGATGGTGGGGAGGAGGTTGTGGAAATAACCTTTACTCAAAATCCCTCTCTTAAACCTGCCAAATGCATCAGACATTGCACCATATAAAATTCACTATCTAGGAATCCTATTAAAAGGGGTTGATGGTTAATTTTCTGTGTCAAAATAGAAGGTGCTTTTAGACTAAATGCTTAAATTTGTGAACTTTGAATAAGTTTACTACCTTCCATGTTGTGGGTGGGTGATATGGTTGGCTTTGTGTCCCCACCCAAATCTCATCTTGAATTGTAATTCCCACATGTTGAGGGAGGGGCCTGATGGAAAGTGACTGGATCATGGGGATGGTTTCCTCTATGCTGTTCTTATGACAGTGAGCATGTGATAGTGAGTGAGTTCTCACGAGATCTAATGGTTTAGAAGTATTTGGCAGTTCTTCCTCACTCTCTCTCTTGCCACCATGTAAGATGATCCTTGCTTCCTCTTCACTTTCTGCCATGATTGTAAGTATTCTCAGTCCTTCCCAGCCATCCAGAACTGTGAGTCAATTACACCTTCCCTTATAAATTACCCAGTCTCAGGTAGTTCTTTATAGAAGTGTGAAAATAGACTAACACTGTGGGCCCCAACACTTCAATTGAAGGCCTGAATAAAACAAAAAGACTAGCCTTCCTGAAACAGAAGGAATTCTGAAGCAGACTGCCTTTGGACTTCATCTGTACCATTGCCTCTCCTGGGTGTTCAGCTGCTGGCCTTCAGATTGGAACTTCACCATGAAATCTCCTGAGTCTCCAGGCTGCCAGCCTTTGGACTGGAACTGCACTATCAGCTTTCCTGGGTCTCAAGTCTGACAGCACACACTGCAGAGTTGGCTTTTCTGATTTCTAAAGTTGTATGAAGCAATTCCTTATCATGAATCATATATATATATATACAAATATATGTATATATATGTACACACACACACACACACATATACACCAGTATTCCCTTCTCTTTAGAGATCCCTGATTATTACAAAGGGCAAGTTTTGTTAGGAAAAGGAAAAAGAAGTCAGTATAATTCATTGACAAATTAGTTATTCAGTTCCATAGGCTCTGAAAAAAAATGATATATAAGGTAAATAAGTTTATGGAGAAGGCAAAAATACAATAATAAAATAAGTTCCCACCCAGTGCAGACATCTGAGCATGTGAAGGGCATTGAGAAGCAATGGGCATGGTCAATGAAAGGGGCAGGGGGGCATGGAAAAAAATGAAGACACCAAAGGTAAACTGTTTTCTATCATCTTTCCCAGAGCGAGGCCTGATGGTGTGAAATAAGAAGCTGAAACTCCTCAGAAATCACTTACTGTTGGATGGTGCCAGGGCCCATCAATAAGAGTGATGTAAGTCACAGACCAGAATAGTCACAGATTTTTGGTCTAAGATAGAATAGGATCACTGGACAAGAACAAGACTGTTAAAGAAGCTGAGGACAGAGTCAGATCTTCATGAAATTTTATATTTTAAAACATAGAAAAGAAAAATTAACAAAGGAGCAATGATGGGCTCTTTGGTGATCTAAAATGCATTGAAATTAGAGATAAATAGCGACTGTCACTTACTATTCATGTGACCACTGCCAAATTACTTCTCTCATCCATAAATGACAACAGGAAAATAATTCCTACACAAATAAATACTACAAAGTAGATAAACTTATCTAACACTATACAGTCTTAATAAGCATCAGATTCCTTCCTTCTGATCCCAATATGAAAACAATTACTGTGGTATGCTTCTTCTGAAAATAGCTCTAATTTTGAACTCATTTTCTTCTAGCCTAAGAACAAGTTCATTTTGAACTTTTCAGCAGTCAAACAACTGGTACGTCATCCCCTTCCTGGGGTGAGTAACATGATACATCCCCAACCCCACCAGCTTGACTGTTTGCTACCAAAATGACTATTTGATAGAGCTCCATCCATGAATATAAATCATTGTTATCTTTCCACTACCCTAGGTTCAAATGTCCAAGATGATTGACAGCACTATCCTCACCTGTCTTTCATGTTTGTTTAGGTACTAAGTCCTGCTGCTCTTACTCCCACCATGTAGCCTGCATCTGCTCCCCACCCCTTCATTCACAAACAAGGTCAGGACTTCATTATATCTTTTCTTGACTATGAGACTTGGGCTCCCAAATAAACCTTTTGAGAACATAGGTCAAACAATGTCACTCTGCTGTGTAGTATTTTCTGCAAAATGGAAATAATATATTGCCTATCTCATGGATTTTTGTGTTTATTTTGTGTGTGTCTGTTTTCTTTTTCTTTTAGTGAGGATGAATTGAGATACTATATATAAAATTACCTAAAGGATTTATTCACTCATAGCTGTCATCATTGTAGTTATTTATATCATCATCATCATTACTACAAAACAAAGATTAAAATAACTTAGCTTGTCATTTAATAACCTGTAAAAGCTAGTCTCACTCTATCTTCTCACCTGAAAAACAGAAATTTTCTGTTTGCATACCCACCCCTGGGATGAGCATTTAATAAAGATGTATAGAGAAGTTCCAGGTACCCTATTAATTCCTGAAGAACAGTGTCAGTTGTCAGGTAGACCAGAGAGGAGGGTGCAAAGGTGTCAATATATCTGTGCTCAGGCAAAGAACATCTTTCTGAATCCCACTTGTCAGTCTAGTGGCATCAGAGTGCCATTGCTATTCTTGGGATGGGTCTATAAGTAGATCAGAAGAGAAGGTGGGGCAGCCTTCAGAGAGCCTTAACTCTCGAAAGCCATGATGTCCTGGCGATCTGTACAAGGAGTTAATTAAGGCAGGCCCTACTCACATAACAAGCTCTGGAACCAAACTACCTAGTTTTGAATCTGATTTCTATAGCTTATTATTGGTGTGGCTCTGGAATATAATTTAACCTCACTGTGACTCAATTTCTTCATCTGTACAAGATCAAGAATAATAGAAACTATTTCAGAGTTTTGTGAAAAATAAAAAACTTTGTATCACTAAAGATCATAAAGCTGACCGCCACATGGTCAGAACTCAAAACTCTTAGCTATTACTGAGAGTATGATAAATGTCTAGAGGGCTGGGTATGGTGGCTCACGCCTGTAATCCTAGCATTTTGGGAGGCTGAGGTGGGTGGATCTGCTGAGGTCAGGAGTTCAAGACCAGCCTGGCCATCATGATGAAACCCCATCTTTATTAAAAAAAAGAAAGAAGGAATGAAAGAAAGAGAGAGAAAAAGAGAGAGAGAGAGAGAGAGAGAGAGAGAGAAAGAGAAAGAAACAAAGAAGAAAGAGAGAGAGAGAGAGAGAAAGAAGAAAGAAAGAAAGAAAGAAAGAAAGAAAGAAAGAAAGAAAGAAAGAA
>NW_022436974.1:9800040-9981042 GCF_009761245.1 Sapajus apella | reverse complement strand
GGAGGGAAGGAGGGAAGGAGGGAAGGAGGGAAGGAGGGAAGGAGGGAAGGAGGGAAGGAGGGAAGGAGGGAAGGAAGAAGAAAGAGAAAGGCAACAAAAAAGATAAATGTCTAGAAGGGATTTTGTTGGATCCAAGGGCATGTGCACTTAACATTTTGATGTATGCTGCTAAATTGACCACCATTCCTCCTCCAAAAAAATGGTAGCAATTTATATTAACAGTAGAGAAACATATTCCCCATGCCATTGGCAATGCTAAATGTCAACGAATTCTTTTAATTGTGGTAAATCGGGTAAGAAAAATGTAACTTTCTGTTTAATCACACATTTAAATTAGGGCATGTTTGTATAATCATAGATTGTATGAGTATGTGAATTGATGGTTCATGTTACTTAGATTTTTATCTACCAAAGTTCTTACTCTTAGTTATGTTCTTGTTTCCACTATATGAAAGTGGATTCGAAATCTCCCTCTTTTTTTATACTTTTCTATCACAACAGGTTGAGAAAAATTGTGGAAGGGAATTCAGAGCATGCCTTTCAAACTGTTTTCATGCTGAGGGAACAAGAGAGGCCTACTGGTCCAGGTGACCTAAGGTCTAGATGCTAACCTCTCAATAGCAATACAGTGTGAATTTTCTAGACCTGTTTTCCATACTTCTATCTCAAGAACAAAGCAAGGCAATGGCTGAACCAGCCACGAACTCCATTTCTTCATCATGCTCTCTTCTTCCGAAATACCAGCAGTACCTAAGAAACATGTGCCATATGTGCCTGAGCAACGCATACTGATGAAATAAATTAAATTTCCACAATTATTCATCCCATTATCCATTGATTGATTTTGCTAGGTATATACTGAAATAACAGCACAGTGTTTGACATTGTTCAAGAAATGAAGCAAGTGTGTAAATACACTGCCTGCTCTTAAAGGAGGTGATAACAACACAAAATGATCAGAACACACTCACTTCCTTTTTGGCTTCTCACTTAGTCTCACTATAACCCTCCATGATAGTGACCACTCTGAATCTTAGCCCTTGGACCTATCTGAACTTTTAGACATGAAGGCTCCTCCTTTGTTAGTAAGATTAAGGCCCCTTTAAAAAAGACTTTGTGTAGCCCTTGGCTAGCTTATTACTCAACTCTGCTGCCATGTAAGGATTCCGTGTTCATTCCTCTTGCTCTTCCACCTTCCATCATCACACAGCAAGGAGGCCCTCACCAGATGGCGGTGCCTTGATAGTAGACATCCCACCTCCAGAGCCGTGAGAAATACATTTCTACTCTATAAATCACCCAACTATAGAATTCTGTCATGGTAGGACAAAAAACACTGAGACAGTGTCTCAATAATATCTCAAACTATTATGTCCAAACTCAAATCTTTACCAGGTCCCACCCTGCCCCCAGCTTGGCTGGCAGTCACTGTGTATACCTCAAGGGATCTTACCACCATTCAGTCAGCCGCACAAACAAAACAGCAGTTGTCAGCTTTGATTTTCCTCTCCTTCAGCCCCATATCCACTCCATCAAATTCACCCTTGAATCACATTCAAATAGACATCACTCTCTCCATCTTCATCACCATTACCCTGTGTTTCAACCTCCTCTCCTATCCCTTAGCTTCTCTTATTTTTATACCATTCTAGTTTGTATATCTGCCCCGATTCAGGCTTCTCTCTGATATGCCTCCCGTGAGAAAGTCAGAATTACCTTTTCAAAAGGCAAATCATTCATACCTATGTCTAAAGCTACGCATTGCTCTTGGGATGAAGAGAAACTAAAAATGGACTTCTAGACAGCAGGTTTCATCCTACACCCTTAGCCTTGGGCCCACATTCTTTATAAGAGCCCTTTACTTGGCGCACTGTCCAGAGAGGACTTTTTTCAGTCCATCATGTTCCCTACATCCTCTCTCTGAAAGGGCTTTCTACAGTGTTGTCACCTCCCTCCCTCATCCTAACTCCTTCTGATGGGCTCTACAGCTCTCTGTTTACACTTGTCACTCTTACACTTTTTAATTTGTAGGTTGGACTATAAGGTTGTCCATCTCCCTAAGTGTAATAGTCCATTCTTGTGCTGCTATAAAGAAATACCTGAGACTGGGTAATTTATAAATAAAAGAGGTTTAATTGGCTCATCGTTCTGCAGGCTATACAGGAAACATGTAGGCATTGCTCAGCTCCTGCAGAGGCCTCAGGAGACTCTCAATCATGATGGAAAAAGAAGGAGAAGCAGGCATGTCTTACATAGCTGAATCAGGTGGAAGAGAGAAATGGGGAAGGAACTACACGCTTTTAAACAACCAGATCTCAAGAGAACTTAGGACCAAGGAGATGGTACTAAACCATTCATAAGAAAACACCCCGTGATCCAGTCACCTCCCGCCAGGCCTTCAACACTGGGGAGTATAATTGAACATGAGATTTGGGTGGGACATAGATCCAAATCATATCACTAAATAAAAGTTTCATTACAGCAGAGACCATTTGCTTTTTATTCCTTGGTGTACACCTAGTCCATAGTAGGTGCTCAGAAAGTATTGCTAGAGAAACAAACAAATTAATAAATAAATAAATCATAAAAATGGGACATTCTTAAATGTACTGCACCCTTTCCTGTTATTTGTTAAACTAAATGTGCTCGTTTAATGGGAGTCTGTGTTTCTCTTCAATCTTTCCAGAAAACATTGAAGAGAAACACAGACTCCCATTATACGAGCATTTCTTAATCTGTTTATAACTTTTATCCCATGTTAACACATAGGTAGTGTGTTTTTGTTTAAAAGATGGAATAAAGGTGAACCTAAGAAATGTAAAAGACAACCTTAATACAGTTTTCAGATTATCAGTGGTATTTTGATATGTATTTTTCTTTTTGTCTGCGTATTTTTAAGCATAAAGTGGATATACACTATTCATTTTTTTTGTAATCTGCTTGCTTTTTCTATTTATCAGGAGCATCTAATCTTTCTACATTAATAAATAGTTTCTACAATATAGTCACATCATTTAGTTACTACCTGTTGTTGCTTTACTTGGATATATCATAATTTGTTTTCAGAATATTGGAATATATTTTTCTCTCTGGAAATTACAAAAATTTCTGCTGACAATCTTTGAAGTTATATGTTTATTAACATACTTAATGATTTTTTGGAATAAATTGTTATATTTGGCAACGGTGGGTCAAATCTCATACAAAATTTTAAAGCAAAAATTAGCTAGGCGTGGTGGCACGTGCCTGTAGTCCCAGCTACTCAGGAAGCTAAGGCAGGAGAATTGCTTGAACATGGGGGGCAGAGGTTGCAGTGAGCAGAGATCGTGCCACTGCACTCCAGCTTGGATGACAGAGCAAGACGTTGTCTGAAAAAAAAAAAAAAAAATTTAAAGCATTTGTCATGCACTGCCAAATTGTCCTTCAGAAAGGTCGAACCAATTTATTTCTCTGCTGAGATAGCTGTGAATGCCTGCTTTCTTGTCCCTTTGGCAACAGTAACTATTATCTGTGTTTTAAATCTCCACATATTGGACAGATAAATAAATATCGCCTATATTGCCTTCATGTTTAATTTTCATTTTTTGCTAACGTGTGGCTAAAGATTATTCATATGTTTATCAGCCATTTGCAATTTTTATTCTGTGAGTTAAGCTGATTCTCTTCTTAATGATACAAGGTTGCAGTTAAGAATGTAGAATATTGGCCGGGCGTGGTGGCTCAGCCTGTAATCCAAGCACTTTGGAGGCCAAGGCGGCAGATCACCTGAGGTCGAGAGTTCAAGACCAACCTGACCAACATGGTGAAACCCTGTCTTTAATTAAAAAAAAAAAAAAAAAGAATGTAGAATATTTTATGGTAGGTTTTTGAAGGTGAAGGGGATGTAAAGGTTTCTTTCCCCATATTCTCAGTGGTTTAGCCCTGTCTTTCACACTTGCTGTGTCTGCTCATTTTAGTACTTCTCTAAACTTCACATCAGCTATCACTTCTAACCAAACTTACATATAGTTAGTGGGTGCAATGAATTTACCTTCTAATGTTCCATGAGCTAAAAACACAAATTAAAAACTAGACAAAATTGAAAGATAATCAAACTTGCCAAACAAAATGTAACATTAACTCTAAAATTAACTCTGGGCAACCTTCGGGCTGCTAAGAGAACACTGTGATCCCCTTCTCGGTCTTTACTACGCTACAGGTAATAGATACCCCAGGTAAGTTCCTCTGAATAACTAAGAAGCAACTGTATGTAAACTTTATCTTTTCCTTCTGATGCGAACTATCTGATCCCATAAGCAACTTGTTGGGTAACAGGCCTCAATTAGAGCCAAGAAGTCCTGGGAATCCCCCTGACAGCTTGTCCACAAAAACCATCTGGCCCAACAGGGAAAATCAAAATAAGTTTTCTCTGCCTTCATCATGAGCCCAGATTAGCAAAGAAGAAAAAAATCTCCTTCTCAGGAAGACTCACCATTAAATTTAGTCACTGACTTTCAGACACCTTCACTGCATAAATAGGATAAGACAGATTGTTCTCAGAGCTTCTGAAAAAGAAAGTCAGATAAACTGTAACAAATTTGAAAAGGAGCCAAAATAATTAATAGAAACTGTTTCCTTGCTATCTTGTTTCTCTTCCTAATTAATATTTATGTGCACACATTCCAGAGACATTGCTGTTTGCTTAAGAATACACTTTTGCAATATTGTTGGCTACAGCTGTTTTTGCAATAAGAATTCATTGAGCAGCCTAAAATTGACAGATTAATACCCTAGTAATTAAATTTCCTAAATGGGAGGAACTATTTCTTTCTTCCTAAAAAACAAACGAAACAAGTATAGTAAGAACTAGAGGTAGAGAGCCATCATAGATCCTAAAATACCAAAAGGAGTTTTGAGGGGGTCAGAAAGATGTGTAAGAGTATCATCTTCATTGAGCCGTAATAGGTTGAAGAATCACCAGACTGAGGTCTTATTTCTAGGGGCAGGAGGGGCAGGTGGCTATGAAAAGTCAAAGCCTTTTGCAGAAGCCAGTATTTGTGTTGGTGGTAAGTGCTGAATGTCTTTACAATGACTTTGTTATGACAGCTCTACACTGATAAATTACAACCAGTGCAACCCCTAATCAGGAAGTTTCATTCATACCAATGAGTCATGTGAGCTTGTGCCTGTAGCAGGCCAGTTTTAATGCAATGGCAAAGGATCCAGAAGAGTCAGGAGGAGCCCCCCCCACCCCCGAGCTTAATACCCCTAATTACAGGACAGTTAAATTGCATCTGAAAGCCTCACCACTCAACCCCACCCCATCCTGTTCCCACCCAGCCACACACGTGGGAAATCCAGATGTGGTTTGCAGTGAGAGTCCAAGAGTCACCCAGACCCTTCTCCAAACAAATAAGCTTCCCAGCTTTCTGCTGGCAGGCTAGATTTGGCTGCAATCATCAACCAAATTCCAACATTTTTGTTATTTAATATTTGCATAAAAATTCCTTCCCTCCCAGTGCTTTGCAGTCATTGATCAGCTATTAGCCAGCTTGTAATGGAGGAGAGTGAAGTTCCTAAATTATATGCTGCATCAAATGAAGCAGTGACGCTCCTTCTCTCTCTTTCCCTCTCTACCTCTCTCTCTCCATTTCTCCTTCCTTTTCTCTCCTTCTGTCCCTCTCTGCCTCTGCCTCTCTCCTCTTCTCTTCCCCTTTCTCCCTCTCTTCCCCTTACTCTTGCCTTTCCAGTCAACCCAATCAGTCCAGTCCGGCTCTCAGTCCTGTGAGGAACCTCTTTATCTTGGCAAAGGTGGGGATCCCAGAGCTTCGGCCACCTTCATCCAGCAGAACCACATCTCCTCAACTGCTCCCTGGTGCTACACAGTAAAGTCCCTTTTCATCACCAGGTCTGTCAGTCACATTAAATTGGTAAATCATTTCTCTTGTCAGATGTTTCAGCCTGGCCTCCCCTGCCCTTCCAGACACTGATGATGGGAAACAAATAGTGTGTTAACTGCTTGTTTATTAATAAAACATTTGCCTCCCCTAATGCAAGCAGTAAGTAATTCAAAGTGACATTGCTGTTATGTTCACAGTTATCTCTCAGTACCACTGAGAAGTGCATATATTTATCTCTGTTTTGGGAAGCCCAAATTTATACCTTCCGTTTTTTGTTAAAGGCACACATCTCCCCTTTGTAGTTTGTCTGCCTTTCTCAGCTGCCTCTTTTGGTTTATGTAATGCCCATAGGTAGCTGTCACTGGGAAGACTTGGGGAAAGCCAAAGAGAAACATTGGGCATTTTGAAATCCTGCCAAAAGCACTGCACCATCTTTCCCTTCCTGTTCCAATGCAATCTCTTAATCACATAAAAATGCCAAAACATAGTCAAGGTATTATTCTGTTATGTAACCTGAATGATCCTTGATCTAATTTCACTCTTTGTCTAAAAATTGGTTTAGTACCGACTGTACTTGCTTGCAGCAATATCAAGGGAGACTACTGACTCCAACTCGATAGTCAATTCTCAGCATTCAGGCTGGTTTTAGCTATCTGTCATGCAGCTCCTCTTTGTCCAATCACCTCCTCTAGGTTTCTTTACCACCCTCAATCCACATAGGCCCAACAGAAGAAACAATTATTTTTCTTTTCTACCAAATTTTCAGGTTTTGACTTTTCCCCTCTTTTCCCAGCTAATATTAACAGTTGAACTCAGAGAGTATCCCTGCAGCATTCCCACTGACTCCAATTAATTCACATGCATAAGAATCTTACTTTCTGGCAGACTAATTGTTTATACCCAGTTTCTACTTGAACCAAGCCAAAAAACATTAACTTATCATAAAGAGAACCTCATCAATGTTTTCTGTTTGTGTTTTTTAGCATACTTGAGCTTCTGAATGTGCTCTTCCCAGAAGGATTGCAGACCAAAGGGATCACCCTTAAAGCAGAGATCAGTGGCATCCATAATACTCCCCAAAGCACGTGCATTAGTAATGCTGTCAACTAATTAGCCAGGGCTGTACAGCAAGAGCACATGTTGTTGCTTCAACCGCACACAGAATAGGCAACTCTGCTCCTCTGAGAAAACTGATTAACCTTTATCTCCCAATTTAAAAGTCTAGAATGATATTAGAAACAATTACCTCTCGAATCAATCATAATTAATCCATTTGTGTAGTAGTAAAACAACACCTCTAAATTCTGGTATTTTAGATATTAATTTTTTCAAAAATATTTATTGAATATTCACCATTTGTCCGGAATGGATTAGACACTGGACTTGTCATAAAACTGAGTGAGCAAATCTAGTAAGTGTTGAGAGCAATAGGTTAACATAAGGAGGATGAAAGAAGGGGTGACAGTAAGAATAATGTTCCCTGCGTATCCATGTTTGTGTCCTAATTTCAGGCCTAGGATTCTTTTGGTTTTGTTTTACTATGAAAATTAAAATGATTTAATACAGGCAAACACCCAGCAAGTGCACATGGAATGAGACATGGCTATCATAAAACACATCATCAGTGAATAAAAAATTCACACCACTTCCATCCTTCACTCAGTAACAGAAGGCTCCAGGCCACCTTCTCCTCGGCCCACTCCTCAAACTGTCCCTCCTCCAGGGGCATGGCCTCCTGATATTGTTGGGACTCAGAAACCAGGTTGTTCGTGTTGCTCTCTGCCTCAGTCAACTCCATCTCATCCATGCCCTCACCCACATACCAGTACAGGAAGACCTTGCACACGAACATGGCTGTGAACTGCTCTAACATACACCTGAACAGCACCTGGAAGGCCATGTTGTTGCCAATGAAGGTGGCAAACATTTTTAGCCACCAAAGTTGAATGTCACAGAGAGCTGTTTGCACTTGGTGGAGGATAGGAATGTCCCAGTGAACATGTTATTTTACATAGCAAAAGGGACTTTGCAAATATGATTAGCAACCTTGAAATGTGGAGATTGTCCTGGATCCAACCTATTTATATGGGTCCTTAAAAACTAAGAACCTGGGACGGGCATGGTGGCTCACTTTGGGAGGCCAAGGTGGGCACATCACGAGGTCAGGAGATCAAGACCATCCTGGCCAACATGGTAAAACCCCATCTCTACTAAAAATATAAAAAAAAAAGAAAAAAAATTAGTTGGCCCTGGTGGCACACGCCTGTAGTCCCAGCTACTCAGGAGGCTGAGGCGAGAGAATTGCTTGAACCCAGGAGGCAGAGACTGCAGTGAGCCGAGATCGCACCACTGCACTACAGCCTGGGTGAGAGTGCAATACTCCATCTCAAAAAGAAAAACAAACAAACAAAAAAACTAAGAACCTTTCCAAACTATGGTGTCAAATAAATGTGCAGATAGAAGCAGGGCCAGAGAGATGCTGTGTTACTAGATTTGACGGTTTGAAAAGAAGCTACAAGTCAAGTAATGCAGGTGGCCTCTAGAAGCTGGAAAAGGCAAGCAAATTAACTCTCTTATAGAACCTGTAGACAGGAATTACGCTCTGTGGATATCTCGAGGTCAGCCCAGCAGGGCCCATGTTGCATTATTAACCTACATAACTATAAGTTAATAAATTTTATTTTTACATCAGTTTGTGGTAATTTGTTATGGCAGCACTAGAAACTAACACAGGAGTTTGGGCTCAAGGTACAATTGTACCCCTCATTAGCTAATTTCAGTATGTTGCTTAATCCTTTCAGTCCCTTGGTTTCTTTATCTGTAAATTTGAGATAATAATATCTACTTTATAGTTCATGCTGAGGAAAACAGGAAGATGAAGCATGAAAGGCTCTGGCACCATGGTAGAAGGTAACAGGTATTCAGCGAATAGTTGCTGAACCCATTGGAGAGGCACAACTCTGAAAGTCATCTCCAGCAAGTCATCAAAGGGTTTAAAATCACATTGTGCTGAGCAGACTAACAACCTCACCGAGTAGGAGTCGGCAGCAGAGATGTAGAAATACTGCAGAGATGGGAGAAGAGGAACCTCCCATGGGTTCAACAAAGAGTAGGCTTCAACATCCTGCCTGATTAAGTCCTGTAATAATTTTCCTCATTTTACCTCTGTTGTGCCAGGTACACCATTAGTCATTAGAGCTTGCCGTCTCTGAGGTGCAAGCTCAGAGCATGCATCTCAGATACATTCAGCTGCATCTGCGATACATTCAGCATCTCGATGCATTCAGCTGCATCTCTGAGCAGGCACTACAGTTAAAGCAAATATCTAGCTATATTGTGTTGCTGGTTTCTTTTCGTTCATATTAATTATGACAACAATGGAGATGCAACTGTGGCAGTGTTGCAGGTAATCCCACAGTAATGAAAAAGCTCTGGATCTCCCAATGATCCATCGGCATCTTCCGAGGCTGATTAATCCTCTCACATTGTAAGAGGAGCGATCTGGTTACATAAAAATCTAACTGTGCTCACAGACTACAGGCTTCCAATTAACCAGAGAGCTTTTGGGTTGGCAGAGGTCTTAGAGATCACTGGGCCCAATCTCCCATGGATAAGCAGGGGGTTCACAACTGTTCATGAGCGACTGGTGAATCTACAGGGTCCAAGCTGGTGGTAAAATTTGCTGTAGCTTTCCCTATGAGTAATTTGAGGATTAATCATTTCAACTTCACTAAACTCATAACTTTTAGGTACCGGTGAACGTCAAATTTTACTAAAGTTACCCCAAATGGAGTGTACTACTTGTAAAGAATAGGAAGTAGAATATTTAATCAACGGAAAGATTAGTGATAATGCAGAAAAGAGGCCAGGCACGGTGGCTCATGCCTGTAATCCCAGCACTTTGGGAGGCTGAGGTGGGTGAATCACCTGAGGTCAGGAGTTCAAGACCAGCCTGGCCAACATGGCAAAACCCCATCTCTACTAAAAATACAAAAATTAGCTGGGTGTGGTGGCACATGCCTGTAGACCTCACTACTCCAGATGCTAAGGCAGGAGAATCACTTGAACCCAGGAGGCAGAGATTGAAGTGAGCCAAGACTGCATCACTGCACTTCAGCCTGGGTGGGAGAGCAAGACTCTGCCACAAAACAAACAAAAACAAACAAACACCAAAACGAGATAATGCAGAAAAGAGTACAGAATGGGTAAGAGGATCAGACAAGATGACATCTTAGATAATTTCCAAAACTAAAATTTGATGTTACCCTGAATATATCTTCAGCCTTTGAGATTCTGCACCCAGAAAAGACTTAACGCAAAGAAGAGATGTAACCTAGTGAGATATTTTCTTAAGGAACAATATACAACCTTAAGCAGTCTTTGTCGTTCTCTGTTGGTTTAACATAAATCCCAGAAATAAAAATGTGGCTGGTGTCTGGATACTTTAGTGCATACAAGAGTTCTAGCAAAAAAAAAAAAAAAAAAAAAAAAAAAATGTTTATTTTAAGGTCCATTGGAAAAACAGGGAAATAATCAATATTGGCCAAACAAAGAAGTACATACTTTTTGGAGAAAACCCATCACAGAGGCTGGCAATAGACTGTTTAGGAAAGAATGCACAGATTTTGCTTTAAGTGGCATTAATTATGCAGCTGAAGTGCACCCAGCATGCACCTTCTATTTATCTCAAATACCTTTGCAAACTGCCTTCTATGACCTTCACAAAAGAGCTTCTCTGAATTTCCTTTTCCAAAAGTGCCCAAGTTCCCAGCACAGAAATAAAAGTCTGTCATTCTGTTTCTTTAGTCTCTTCTTCCCATTATAACCTTTAGTTCAAGAAATGGCCAATCTCGAAAATAATTTCTTTTTCCAAGTGGCAAGGTATTAGAAATGTTTATGACTTAAAGAACTTCATTTATTTTTGAGATTAATAGAAAACTATCTATAACTGAATTGAATTCTCCTTAATTCTCTCTACAGATGCTAAACTGTTAATTCGAAGCTGTCTATGAATGAATTTTATTTAGTCAGTGTGCAATTCGAGTCTCAAAACTAAGCACTTTTACTGCCTTTGGTGCTAGTAATTAGACCCTTGAATATGTCCGTAGGTTTGTCTGAGTGATTTCCAGGCCACCATTTCTAAACTATTTCCCTGTGTTCTTTGATGCATCTCCCCTCCTCCTCTTGACAGGCCACCATTGACTACCTTTGCTGCCAGTAACTGCTTAGGGCTCACTTCTTTGATATACACAGCTGCCCTTGCTGGTTACCACAGCTGTGACTACCAACTCTAGCCTCAGGAGAGAGGACAGAACTCTTCTTTTTCTTTTTTTCATTTGTTACAAATAAAGAACATGCCTTCCCCTTAATCTCTCACAAAATAGGAAAGACCATCCTACAACTTTAATGAAGGTTTATGGATGATTCAGAGTCAACAAAAGAAAAACAAGCAAGACAGAGAATGATTTGTAGCAAACTGCATATGCCCAGGTAACTCCTAATGTTCCATAAGGGGCTGTCTCCCTGTAGCCAAATACAGTTCCCCATTCTCACTTCACAAAAGGCTCAGGTTATTTCTATGGCTCAGTACCTGGACCAACCTGTCACTGAGCACTAGGAAAGGAAAAAGCTTTTCCCTTATTTTATCACAAAGCTTGCCCCCTAAGACATCAAGTCATGTGTTAAAATTCACTACCTTCCAGAATGATTAAAAATTGACAGTTTGGTCCTTTGGAAACCCAAATATGATCATGCAGTAATCTCAAATCTGTACATTTACTGAGATGCTTGCCATCCCGTTTAAATAATAAAGCCTCACTGGGGGATAAGGGTAGTTTTGTGCCAGTGTCAATCAAGTCTTTTAAATACTCTCCTCATTATTGTATCAAAACTTTTGAACCTCTGATGTCATGCATACACAGGGTTATCTTGATACATGGGTAGAGATCCAAGGATGACATGAGTTACCCTGTTTCTGACCAGACTGAATGTTGTAATCATGTTGGAATCCACGATTCTTCCAGTGAAAGTATACTTTTTAATAACATTAAGAAAAATGCCAAATGGTTCAATTCTATCTGTACAATTTCAGTCATGTGTTTTCATGCCAAAACTAAAATGAAACTGACATTCAGAAATTCTATGAATTATTAACCAATGGCAAAGTACAAGGTAAATTATTTGGTGAAAAGACTGAATAAGCTGGGTTCTAAAAATCCAGCAGATTTGATAAGTCATGGAACAGCCATATGTCAAAGCTAGAATGGGAAAGTGGAAAGGGTGTTAATATTTGATAAAAGCCAAGAATGAACATTTTTACATAAGTTATCCCATTTAATCATGACACACACCTGAAGGGCAGGTAATGTTATTTCCATTTAATGAGCAAGAAAAATGAGATTCATAAAGAATATGCAACTTGGGCAATGTCATGCAGCTTGTAAGTGGAAAAGTTGGGAGTTTGTTCAGCTTCCTCTGGCTGAAAGCCCTATGGTCTAGTTTTAAAATGTCCCAACAAAAACCTAGTAAGACTTCAAATGAGAACTGCGGCAAGGGTTAGCTAATTTAAACTTGCAAACAAACTTTTTCTTTTCCTTGAAAAACATCTATTGCCAGGTAAGTTACAAGTAACTTATCCTCCTACATGACTTGGTAAACATGGGAAAGTCCACTGGTTCGATCAACTACTAGGGAGGAGAGGTCCTAAAGGGCAATGAGGCCTCTCTCTCCAAGAGCAGATTAATTAATTGCAAAATAAACATTAAAAAATTATTTGATAAATCAACTCTGGTAAAAATAGGACCCATTACTTCCAGGCTTCCTGACAGTTAACTGACTAGAATTTGTAAAGAATTGTAAATACCTGATACAAGCTAAGGGTTCCTACTTTAGCTCATAAATCCTCTGAGTTCCCTAACAGCAAAGAATATTTATTATCTGAATTTTAAACATGAGGAATCTGTGTTTCAAAGAGGTTACACAGCTCGCAAGCAATGAAGCTAAGAATCAAATCTAGATTTGTCTGATTCCACATTCACTGAAATTTCCATTGTGTCTTACAGAATTAGAAATTTCAAGCACCATTTAAAATTTGGTATGGCCAAGAACAGGAGCTGTGTAAATGTGTATCCGAGAGAAAAATTTACTAGCAAAGCTGAATGACCACTGGGGCAGCACCAAGTCAGTGTACTATGAACAGATTTTTCCAGGAGCATTTCAGGACAGGAAGGTTTACTGGCTTGTCAGTTGATAGACTTCAGGGTCATTTATCTTCTAGGAATGATGAGGAAAGTACCAGTCTGGGTAGCATGCTAAGAAACCAGAAGCAAAATAGTTATATTGAAAACTGGAGGAAAAACTATGCCATAATAATGAAAACTAGCAACTTGTAACTTTTGTTTGTTAATATTTTTTTTTTTTTGCCCAAACACTTATGGGAAAATACACAATACAGTATAAAGAAAGACATACTAAGTTCAAAAAGAGCACATTTTTTTCTAAATTTACAAAAGGAGTAGACCACAACCACCCAACACAACAAATAGACATACTGTGCTATGCCTTGGAAATCACCTGCGTAATCAAGTGTAGCCTGATTTCATATTTTAAAATAAACACTTTTCTTTTTTAGGCATGGCTTTTCTAGAGATAATATATTTTAAAATAGATGGATACTTCAAATAGCTTGTCAGAAGGAAAACCACTTTACTGCTGATTTAGAAATTGATTTGGACATTTGAAAATTTCTTTGGTTATATCTTTGACCTAGTAGAAAAGGTAGAATAGAGCATATAATGAAAAGAGACATAAAGCAAATTCTATACCAGTGTGTATTGAATAATTCTTTTATTTTTATTTTTTATTTTTTTTTCCCCATTTATTTATTTTATTGCATTTTAGGTTTTGGGGTACATGTGAAGAACATGCAAAATTGTTGCATAGGAACACACGTGGCAGTGTGATTTGCTGCCTTCCTCCCCATCACCTACATCTGGCATTTCTCCCCTTGCTATCTCTCCCCAGCTTCCCACCCCCCACCCTCCCTCCCCTATTTCCCCCCAACTGACCCCAGTGTGTAGTGCTCCCCTCCCTGTGTCCATGTGCTCTCATCGTTCAACACCCGCCTTTGAGTGAGAACATGCGGTGTTTGATCTTCTGCTCCTCTGTCAGTTTGCTGAGAACGATGGTTTCCAGGTTCATCCATGTCCCCACAAAGGACCCAAACTCATCGTTTTTTATGGCTGCATAATATTCCATGGTGTATATGTGCCACATTTTCCCTATCCAGTCTATCGTCAATGGGCATTTGGGTTGGTTCCAGGTCTTTGCTATTGTAAACAGTGCTGCAATGAACATTCGTGTACATGTGTCCTTATAGTAGAACGATTTGTAATCCTTTGGATATATACCCAGTAATGGGATTGCTGGGTCAAATGGAATTTCTATTTCTAGGTCCTTGAGGAATCGCCACACTGTCTATTGTGGAAGACAGTGTGAATAATTCTTTTAAATACAGATCAAAAGAAAGGGGAATGCAAAAAAAATTAAGTAGTTCATATAGGCTGCCAGTTTTCAAAGTGTGAAACAACATTTCTCTTTTTGCAAAAAAAAAAAAAAAATCTTTCCTTGACTATGAGCAAAATGAAATAATTTCTCCTGTGATAGGTGACATGTATTAGCCATTTCCCGCTTGATCCTGATTGTGTATATAAAAATATCCTCTGTCACAGAGTGAAGATGATTGTATAATCTATACATAAAATAAAGAATATGAATTTGGAAAATGAAATCATGTCACCTACAAAAAAATCAAATTAGTAACAAATATTTTTAAGCACCAACTATGTACTATGTACCCACATGTTTGAACTAATATTGAATCATCTACCCTGTAACTTAACGTTTACATGTAACAAAATGGAACATGAAGTACCATTTCAATAACATTTATGTATATTCCTGTTATCAAAGACAGTATTTTCATGAAGGTTTCTTTCTTCCTGTGATAATGAATTAACTGGTACTGGACCTACCTTCCTGTCATAAACAAAGTAAAACTGGAGAAAATGTATACTGCTACTGCCTTCAGGCTCTGGTTAATGGACAGCACAGCACTGCATTCACTGAAGACAAACAGAAGAGCATGCTCCATAATCTCCTGCTCATTGCCTGGATACATATAGTTTGCCAACCACATTACAGAGAAATATTATCCCACCTCCTAAAACAGCCAGGGGTTCTACTGACTAAAAAATCAAAACTCGGCGTGAAGTATTCATACTTGGAAGTTGCAAAACAGATTACCAGAGAGGAGAAACTTATATAATGAAAGCAGAAGACTACCATGGCTGGACAAAGGGAGAAAATGTTATGGATCATTGGCCAAGGTCTAGGCTGCACATATACAGAGTGAAATTCTGTAAGACTTATCGGAGTTATTGCCATAAGGTGGAGGTATGGAGATATTTTAGGAAATGATGAAATACTGGTCCAATCAGAGTGGAAAGACATTAATACTCTGAACATGCAGCTGAAACACCAGAATGGCAAAATCTCAGTGATAAAAACTATGTCTTAGGATGAAGCCACTCCAGGCCTGCCCTTACATACTAACCAGAACCTCAATAGGATGAAGGAAAACTTCTGGTAATCAATTGCCTGCCAGAACAAAACTTAAGGCTCTTCTAAGGAAGAAAACATAATCCAAACTTTCCTTGATGTATGATTCATACATTCATTAATGTCCAGCATTAATTTTTTTTAATTCTATACATTGGATAGAAATTCTATACATGGAGCAAGAAATTACAATCCATAATTAGGAAAAATATCAAAGTAAAATTTAAAATTATGAAATACCCCAGATATTAGAATTAGCAGATAATGACTTTAAAGCAGCTATGACACAGGTCTAAATAAATGACCTGATGGGTAATCATATCTAGTAACCAGAAACTGGAAATTATTTCTTTAAAGCAAAATAGAAATACTAACTCTGAAAATTACTGCTAGGGTAAGAATGTTTGTGTCCCCACAAAATTGATATGTTGATACATAATCCACAATACAATGATTTTAAGACATGGAGCCTTTGGGAAGTGATTAGGTTAAAAGCGCAGAGTACTCTTGAATAGGATTAGTGCCCTTATAAAAGAGACCGTGAGGGAGCCTGTTTGTCCTTTTCACTATGTGAGAACATGCTACAAGCCACCACCAATGAGGAATTGGTCTTAACCATACACTAAATCTACTGGCACTTTGATTTTGAACTTCCTAGCTTCTATACTGTGAGCAATAACTTTGTGTTGTTTCTAAATTTGCCAATCTAAGGTACTTTGTTATAGCAGCCTAAACCAAAAAAGACAACTACAATGTCAAAAATTTTCAAACATTCACTGCTTGGCATTAATAAAGTATTATAAATAGCAGTAGAAAGGGCCAATAAACTTTAAGATAGATCCACAGAAATTAACTTTTTGATGAAAAAAAAAAAAACAAACCTTAAGAAAAACATCAAAATGTTGTTTTTCAGTTGCTATTGTTGTTGAGACAAAGTCTCACTCTATCACCCAGTCTGGAGTGTAGTGGTGTGAACTTGGCTTGCTGTAGCCTGTTTTACAGGTTTAAATGATTCTCCTGCCTCAGTCTCCTGGGTAACTGGGATTACAAGTGCACAACAGCACGCCGAGCTAATTTTTGTGCTTTTTAATAGAGATGGGGTTTTGCCTTGTTGGCCAGGCTGGTCTCAAACTCCTGACCTCAAGTGATCTACCCGCATCAGCCCCCCAAAGTGCTGGAATTACCGGTATTAGCCACTGCACCCATCCAAGATGTTTAATATATATGTAATTAGAGTCCCATAATAAGAGGAAATAAAAAGGGAAGAAAAACAATTTAAGAGAGTTGCCAAATTTTTCCTATATTTAATAAAAAATATCAACATATAGACCTCAAAAATTTATCTAAGCTCCATCAAAATAAATAAAATGGAAGCAAAGCATATTCACATCACAGTCGTACTGTGTATGACCTCACAGTCACAATGCTTTAAAAATTAAAAATAAGGAAAAAATTTTTGAAAGGCCCCAGAAGAAAATAAAACATCACATCCAAACAAGTAGTGACAACTGACTCCTCATTAGAAATAATGGAGTTTGTAAGTCAAGTAAATGGTATCTTTAACAAACCAAAATGGTGAGGGAGGGAGGAAAAAACAGATGGATTGTTCACGAAGGATTATAAGCCCAGTGAAAATATCCCACTGTGAGAGATGGGAAAGTTCTTCTTCAAAGTTTATATCTTACACCACATTATAAGAAGTTACAATCTCTTGCTCTATGGCCATTATCTTCTATTACCCTAAACATATGCACATGTATAAATATTCTGTAAATCAGCTATGTCTTAAGCTGATTTAATCAGCTACCTTGACTCAGTCATGTCTGAACAGAACTGGGCAAGCCATTTCTTATTTGGAGACCCTCCTGACCCTCTTCTGACTAGCTTTCTTTTCTTCCTCATCATCTTTCTCCTTATCTATTCAGAAAATTTCCAAGTTTTTAGCCAATTTGGTCCAGCATAGAATGTGAGGTCCTGTTCCAGCCAATGGAAACTGGACACAGCAGTAGGGTGATTGCATCAGATTATGAAAGTTATAAATATCCCTGTCTCCCTTGTTCAGGTGTGCTCTTGTGGCAAGACTGCTGGCAAGTTGCACCATTCACTCAGGAAGTAAATTAGCCTTGCTGAGTAATCCATTGTCTCATTGGATTTTTCCCAACATTACAAACCCGTTTCCAACAGCCACAAAAGTAACAAAATAAAGACATTTTCAAATAAATAAAAGCTGAGATAATGTGCTGCCAGCAATGCTATTGGAGAGGGTAAAAAATGGCAGTAGGAGACAAGCCTAAGGTGTAGCTCCTGCTTAGACAAACAGGACAGCATCTGGAGACTCATACTGTGAACCTTTGCTACAAGAACCAACATAGGAACATATCAGGAAAACTGAAAGAATTCACAGACCCTTTGAAAGAAGCAGCTTGCTGCTGAAAATGCCATGAGGCAACTGCAAAACTGTGAGTTCCCAAAGTGTGAAAGAAGAAAAATTCGGCCTCCAAACACAAATTCTTACTGGGGAACCTGAAAATCAAGATCACAGGAGAAGGATTTAAACTTACTAAGAGCTGAAATGGATTTATGGAGCCAAGCAAAATATAAAAGGAAAAGAAGCAGGGGGAAGAGCCCTGCATGCACTCCCAGTCCTTAGCTCAAGCCCCAGGGAAGCCATCCCTGGCTTTATCCCACAGAGGATCTTGGGGAAAAGAAGGAAGCCAGCAGAACTGGAGAGAGGCCACAATGTAAAGGAAGCTCCTAGCTGATTTTGTAATAACTTTATTTGAGCACAAATGTTCCTGAGAAAAATCAATGGGGTGGAAGATTAATAGGAAGTGAAGACAGTAGCACAGAAACAGCAGCCAAAGGTGAGAACAAGTGGAGAGGCAAGGCCTGAGAGCCCTGCTGGCTTTCTTAGCAGGGAGACTTGTAACTTGCTCACTGGCTGCCTGAAAAAAAAACTCAGTGTCATTGTGGAGGCACAGAGGGAGTGAGAATGGCCTTGCTGGCTATATGGAAGATAGGTGAGACTTGTCATGGCCAGTTTTTTTCCACTTTCCTGGCAACCTGTATGGTGCAGCAGAGACATCCATAATTCCACTGGGAAAATAATTCCATTGGCCTGAGAACCACCTTCCCATTCCCCATACTGGCTGCAGCAAGCTTCAAACAGGGTTAGTCTGAAGTCAGACTCACCTAACCCTACCCTATCTGGTGATTTGTGTCTACCCTCCCTGGTAGCCAAAGACAAAAGACATAATCTTTTTGGAGTTCTATGATGCCACTCATTGCCTGAAAAAAATGAATACTCATTCCGGCCAACCTAATGCAAGATTACATCACCCTTCTTCTACTGCAGCTGGCACTCTTAAAATTATCACCTCCTGACTGGAGGCCAACCAACTCAAGCCAAAACAGCAACTCACAGCAAAACAACCCTGCTCGAAAGAAGGAGAAAATAGCAGCTAATTACCCTGCCATCAATATCCTAACCTGAGGTTCTGAGTCTGTCCACATGACAACTTTACTGCTAGTATAACCAGCATTTAAAAAAAAACAGCATACTAAACAAAACTACAACCAGGGACTCCCACAGAGCCTTCTTTACTCCCCTGTCACTGTCACTGGAGTAGGTGCTGGTATCCGTGGTTGGGATATCTGAAGATGGATCACATAACAGTACTCTTTGCAGATACTCCATAGCACCAGACTGGAGCCCAGTAGCCTTGCTGGGTGGCTAGACCCAAAGGGGCAATAACAATCACCGCAGTTTGACTCTCAGGGAGCCCTATCAATAAAGGAATAGAGAAAGCACCACATCGAGGGAGCACCCCATGGGACAAAAGAATCTGAACAGCAGCCCTCAAGTTCCAGATATTTCCACTGAAACAGTCAACTCAAATAAGAAGAACCAGAAAAGTAATTCTGGTAAGATGAAAAAACAGGTTCTATAACAGCCCCAAAAGATTACATCAGCTCTCCAGCAATGGATTCAACACTACTCCCCCACAACCACCACCAAAACAAAACAAAACAAAACAAAACATAACTCTGAATTGCCAGTTAAAGAATTCAGAAGGTTGATTATTAAGCTACTAAGTAGGCAGCAGGGAAAGGTGAAAATCAACTTAAAAATCATTTTAAAAAAAATTCATAATATGGGTAATAAAGTCTCCAGAGGAATAGATATCATAAAGAAATGACAATCACAGCTTCTGGAAATGAAAGACACTCAAAATACACTGGAAAATTTCAACAATAGAATTGAATGAGTAAAATAAAGAACTTCAGAGTTTGAAGACAAGTCTGTTCAATTAACCTAGTCTGACAAAGAAAAAGAGAAAATGATTTTTTTTTTAAATGAAGAAAGCCTCCAAGAAATTTGAGAGTATGTTAAATGACCAAATCAAAGAGTAAATGGTATTCCTGAGGATGAAGAGAAATCTAAAAATACACCAAACTGAACCTCCTTAAATTATAAACCTTATAGGACTATAAAAGAATAACACAATGAAAGAAAAACCAAAGTACTCAGGCAACAACTAGCATAAAGAATAGAATAGTACCTCACATGTCAATACAATATTGAATGTAAATGGCCTAAATGCTCCACTTAAAAGATACAGAAGGATAGAATGGATAAAAATGCACCAATCAAATATCTGCTATCTTCGAGAGACTCATCTAACACATAAGGAGTCACATAAAAGTAAGTAAAGGGATACAAAATGATATTCATACAAATGGAAACCAAAAGTGAGCAGGAGTAGTTTTCTTATGTCAAACAAAACAAACTTTAAAGCAACAGCAGTTGAAAAAAAGACAAAGAGGGACATTACATTATGATAAAAGTGTCAGGTGAACAGGAAAATATTATAATCCTAAATATACATGTACCTAACACTGGAAGCTCCCAAATTTATAAAACAGTTACTGCTAGACCTATGAAATGAGATAGACAGCAACACAATATAGTAGGGGCTTCAATATTCTGCTGACAGCGCTAGACAAGTCATCAATACAGAAAGTCAACAAGAAAACCATGGGCATAAGCCATACCCTAGAATTAAACTATACCATAGAACAAATGAACGTAACAGATATTTACATACCATTACACCCAGCAGCTACAGAATATACATTCCTTTCATTAGCATATGAAACATTCTCCAAGATAGATCATATGATAGGCCACAAAATAAGTCTCAATAAATTTTAAAATATTGAAATTATATCAAGTACTCTCTCAGAACACAGTGGAATAAAATTGGAACTTAATTTCAAAAGAAATCCTCAAAACTGTACAAATACATGGCCATTAAATAACCTGCTTCTGAATGATCTTTGGTTCAACAATGAAATCAAGATTGAAACTAAAAATTCTTTGAAGTGAATGATAATAGTGACAACGCATCAAAACCTATGGGATACAGCAAAAGCAGTGCTAAGAGGAAACCTCATAGCATTAAATGCCTATATCCAAAAGTTCGAAAGACAAAAAACAGACAAGCTAAGGTCACATCTCAAGAAACTAGAGAAACAAGAACAAACCTTACCTAAATCCAGCAAAAGAAAAGAAATTACAAATATCACAGTAGAACTAAATGAAACTGAAATAAGCAATCAAAAATGTACAAAAGATAAATGAATCAAAAAGCTGGTTCTCTGAGAAGATAAACAAAATCAATAAATCATTAGCAAGATTAACCAAGAAAAGAGAGAAGATGCAAATAAGCTCAGTTAGAAAAAAAAAAATGAAAGACATTGCAACTGATACCACAGAAATACAAAAGATCATTCAAGGCTGCTATAAATACCTTTATGCACACAAACATCTCTAGAAATCCTAGAGAAGATTGGTGAATTTCTGGAAATATACAACCCTCTTTGATTAAACCAGGGAGAAAAGGAAACTGTGAACAGAACAATAACAAGTAGCAAGGTTGAAACAGTAATAAAAAGATTGCCAACAAATAAAATTCCAGGACCATATCAATTCAGAACTAAATTCTATTAGACATTCAAAAAATTGATACAAATTTTACTAAAACAATTCTAAAAGATAGAGACTGAGGGAACCCTCCCTAAGTCATTCTATGTAGCCAGTATTAATTACCTCCATATGAAAACCAGGAAAAGACATAATTAAAAAAAAAAAAAAAAGAAAACGAAAAGAAAACTACAGACCCATATCCTATCCTGGATGAAGACAGATGCAAAAATCCTCAGCATAGTACTGAAAGTCCTAGCCAGAGCAATCAGACAAGAGAAAGAAATAAATGGCATCCAAATTGGTAATGAGGAAGTTAAACTGACACTGTTTGCCAGTAATATGATTTTATTCCTAGAAAACCCTAAAGACTCTTCCAAAAAGCTCCACGATCTGATAAATAAATCCAGTAAAGTTTCAGGATACAACATTAATGTACACAAATCAGTAGCACTGTCATACAGCAACAGTGACCAAACTGAGAATCAAATCAAGTACTCAACCCCTTATACAACAGCTGCAGAATAATAAAATACTTAGAAATATACCTAACTGGCCGGGTGCATGGCTTACGCCTGTAATCCCAGCACTTTGGGAGGCAGAGGCAGGCTGATAACGAGGGCAAGAGATCGAGACCATCCTGGTCAACATGGTGAAACCCCGTCTCTATTAATTTAAAAATAATAATAAAATAATAAAAAAAGAAATATACCTAACCAAAGAGGTAAAAGATCTCTGCAAGGAGTACTTCAAACACTACTGAAATACAGTAAATCATAGATGACACAAAGAAATGGCAAAACATCCCATGCTCATGGATAGGTAGAGTCAATATTGTTATTAAGTCCATACTGCCAAAAACAATCTATAAATTCAATGCATTTTCCATCAAAATATCATCATTATTCCTTACAGAACTAGAAAAAACAATTATAAAATGTATAAAAAACAAACAAAAAAAGAACCTGCACAGTCTTAGCAAGACTAAGTTGAAAGAACAAATTCAAAGACATCATATTTCCTGACTTCAAACTATTCTACAAGGCTATAGTTACCAAAGCATCATGGTACTGTTATGAAAATAGACACATTGACCAATGGGACAAAATTGAAAACCCAGAAATAAAGCCCAATACAACCAACTGATCTTTGACAAAGCAAACAAAAACACAAAATGGGGAAAGGATACTCTATTCAAAAACTGGTGTTGGGGTAATTGGCAAATCACATGTAGAAGAATAAAACTGGATCCTCATTAGTCACCTTATCCAAAATCCAATTCAAAGTGGACCAAAAACATAAATCTAGGACCCAATAACGTTGGAAAAACTCTTCTAGACATTAGCCTAGGCAAAGAGTTCATGATCAAGAACCCAAAAGCAAACGCAACAAACAGCAAAGAAACTAACATAACTAAATAAATTGTTTGTTTAAGAGGCCTTTACCCATTTCTACATGTAGGCTAAGATAATTTAGAGCACCAAGATAGTATGCAAAAAGAGTAATCACATCATTTTTAAAAATAACTCTGGGATTAAAGCTAAAGTGTGTAAACAACTGTTTTGTTAAAGATTTATAGGAACATTGTGAGCTGATCAAGAAATTCCCAATCTCCTCGGGCCCTTGATCATGCCCAGTTGTCTGAGGTCATTGGTTTGCACTTGATCTCTAAACCCCTTTTTCTTTACCCTGCCCTTAGTCTGAAAATACCATAACATTTACATTGACTTAAGATGGTACTTTAGGATGATAGTCCACCATCATTTCAGTTTTCTGGCTCTCCAAATAAACCTGCTTTTTCTCCCAACAACTCTTGTCTCTGGAGCTTTGTTCTCGAGCGACAAACAGCCAAACTTGGGTTGGGTTACACTATAATATATTTATATAGTTGAATACTGGTTAGAAATTGAAAATAAGTAAATTTTTGACACACAAAGCAGGATAGATTAAACCCACAGACATTATTTCGATCCAAAGAAAGTAAACACAAATTCTAGAAAGTCTATGGTGATAAAAATAAAACCTGTGTTTTCTTGGGGTGAAGGGAGTATTTCAACTCCCAGGGGCACAAGGAAAATATTCAAAAATATTTATAGGGGTGATGTTTTTATGGCTTTATAGAGCAGTCCTCAAAAAGTTCAGGGAAAATGCATATTATAAAAAGTGATGCATGAATTTTAATAATTTTTTGCACCAAAATAACTTAAAATAACTTATTATAACATGTCTGAATGAAATCTAGCTAGAGGCACTAAGAAGAATAAGACACCAGTTTGGAAACAGCCCCTAACAGAGCAGCATGAATTCTGCTAAAATTGAAGCAAGAATTAACAGCAAATATATGGTGAAGCTTGGGTGAAAAATTGGTAAAATTGTGGATGCTTTACAAAGGGTTTATGGGGACAAAGCCACCTCAAAATCAGCACTTTACAAATGGATAATTAATTTTAAGATGGGATAAAATGATATGAAAGACAAAGCCCACAGTGGCAGACCATGCACATCAGTTTGCAAGAACAAATCTAATTCATGCCCTAATTGGAGAACACTGATGATTAACAGCAGAAACAACAATGACCACCGTAAACATGTGAATGGCTTCAACTTACACAATTCTGACTGAAAAATTACAGTTGAACAAACTTTACATTCAATGGGTGCCAAAACTGTTGCATATGGATCAGCTGCAGAAATGAGTTGAGCTTTTAATAATTTTTTGTAAAAAGTAGTATCAAGATCCTGCAGGATTCTTTGAAGAATTTATCAGGAGATAAAACACGGTTTTACCAGTACCATCCTAAAGAAAAAACATAACCAATGCAATGGCTACCAAGACCTAAAGTGGTCCACAAAGGTCATGCCAAGTTTTTTTGGATGCTCAAAGCATTTTGCTTGTTGACATTCTAGAGGACCACAGAACAATAGCACCTGCTTAGATGACAGTGTTTTGAGAAAGCTAGCCAAAGTATTAGCAGAAAATATCCAGGAAAGCTTCACCAGAGAGTCATTTTCCTCTATGACAGTGCTCCTGCTTATTTCTCTTATGAAACAAAGGAAATTTTTTGCAACTGTTAATTGGAAATCACTAGGATTCCATTTTACATTACTGATTTAGCTTCTCTTGACTATTTTTGTTTTTTGATCTTAAAAAAATAAATTAAAGGATTCCCATTTTTCTTCAATTAATAATGTAAAAAAAAAAAAAAAAAAAGGACTGCATTGACATGGTTACATTCCCAGGACAGTTATTAACAGATGGACCAAATGGCTGGTGTCATTGCTTAGAAAAGTGCCTCGAAGAACGTAAAGGACCTCTTCAAGGAGAACTACAAGCCGCTGCTCAATGAAATAAGAGAGGACACAAACAGATGGAGAAACATTCCATGTTCATGGTTAGGAAAAATCAATATCATGAAAATGGCCATATTGCCCAAAGTAATTTACAGATTCAACACTAACCCCATCAAGTTATCAATGACCTTCTTCAGAGAACTGGAAAAAAACACCTTAAACTTCATATGAAACCAAAAGAGAGCCCGCATAGCCAAGTCAATTCTAAGCGAAAAGAACAAAGCAGGAGGCATCACACTAACGGGCTTCAAACTATACTACAAGGCTACAGTAATCCAAAGAGCATGGTACTGGTACCAAAACAGACATACACACCAATGGAACAGAACAGAGGCCTCAGAGGCAACACAACATATCTACAACCATCTGATCTTTGACAAACCTGACAATAACAAACAATGGGGAAAGGATTCCCTGTTTAATAAATGGTGTTGGGAAAACTGGCTAGCCATGTGCAGAAAGCAGAAACTGGACCCCTTCCTGACTCCTAAAATTAACTCCAGATGGATTAAAGTCTTAAACATAAGACCTAATGCCATAAAAACCCTAGAAGAAAATCTAGGCAAAACCATTCAGGACATAGGCGTAGGCAAGGACTTCATGACCAAAAAACCAAAAACAATGGCAACAAAAGCCAAAATAGACAAATGGGACCTAATCAAACTCCACAGCTCTGCATGGCAAAAGAAACAGTCATTAGAGTGAATCGGCAACCAACAGAATGGGAAAAACTGTTTGCAGTTTACCCATCTGACAAAGGGCTGATATCCAGAATTTACAAAGAACTAAAACAGATTTACAAGAAAAAACAAACAAGCCCATTCAAAAGTGGGTGAATAATATGAACAGACACTTTTCAAAAGAAGACATACATGAGGCCAACAAACATATGAAAAAGTGCTCATCATCACTGGTCATCAGAGAAATGCAAATCAAAAGTACATTGAGATACCACCTCACGCCAGTTAGAATGGCGATCATTAAAAAATCTAGAGACAACAGATGCTAGAGAGGGTGTAGAGAAATAGGAACACTACTGCACTGTTGGTGGGAGTGTAAATTAGTTCAACCATTGTGGAAGACAGTGTGGCGATTCCTCAAGGACCTAGAAATAGAAATTCCATTTGACCCAGCAATACCATTACTGGGTATATATCCAAAGGATTATAAATCATTCTACTATAAGGACACGTGCACACGAATGTTCATTGTAGCACTGTTTACAATAGCAAAGACCTGGAACCAACCCAAATGCCCATCGATGATAGGCTGGACGGGGAAAATGTGGCACATATACACCATGGAATATTATGCAGCCATCAAAAACGATGAGTTTGTGTCCTTTGTAGGGACATGGATGAACCTGGAAACCATCATTCTCAGCAAACTGACAGAAGAGCAGAAGATCAAACACCGTATGTTCTCACTCAAAGGCGGGTGTTGAAAAATGAGAACACATGGGCACAGGGAGGGGAGCACTACACACTGGGGTCTGTTGGGGGAAAATAGAGGAGGGTCATTGGGGGGTGGGGAGTTGGGGAGAGATAGCATGGGGAGAAGTGCCAGATACAGGTGATGGGGAGGAAGGCAGCAAATCACACTGCCACGTGTGTACCTATGCAACAATCTTGCATGTTCTTCACATGTACCCCAAAACCTAAAATGCAATAAAAGAAAAAGAAAAGTGCCCTGAACTTAGGCTGAGTGCAGTGGCTCACAGCTGTAATCCCAGCACTTTGGGAGGCTGAGGCAGGAGGATCATGAAGTCAAGAGTTTGAGACCAACCTGACCAACATGTTGAAACCCCATCTCTACTAAAAATACAAAAGTTAGCCAGGCACAGTGGCATATGCCTGTAATCTCAGCTACTCATGAGGCTGAGGCAGGAGAATAGCTTGAACCTGGGAGGCGGAGGTTGCAGTAAGCTGAGATTGCACTATTGCACTCTGGCCTGGGTGACAGAGTGAGACTCCGTCTCAAAAAAAAGTGTCTTGGACTCAACAGGATTATGTTAAAAAGTAAAGTTTATATTTTTTATTTTTCATGTTTATTTTTAGCCATTTCTCCATGAACTTTATGAGGTCCCCTCTTACACTTGTTAAAACAGTTTAAACTATGCACCAAAAATATTTGTATTTGGCCATATGTAAATTGCATCTCAATAAAGTTGATTTTTTAAGATAACATGTAAGGGAAACTGAAAGAATCCCAAAGGAATTTACATGTAAGGGAAACTGAAAGAATCCCAAAGGAAAAGCAAAAATTACTCATAATTCTATCACCCACAGATAATGATTTAAATTTTGATGTATGTTTATTTTTATACTCATACTTTCTATAAATTTCTTACATAGCATTTTGTGGCCTTTTCCTCTTAACATTAGCAGTGAAAAAGTGTTTTGTGTAAAATATTTAATTCCAGTATTTTTAAATGATTACATAGTATAAATATAGCTGAATTAAACATTCACACAGATGACAAAAAAATTAAATATAGCAATAAACATCAAAAAGACTTTTTAAAATTTCTTATTGCAAATCTCTTTGTATTGTTGAGCTTTCATATTCACTGAGGATTAAGCTTTAAATTTTGCCAATTAAAAATATCTCCATCCTCCTATTTAAAACACTCAGTCAGAGTAATTTCTCTGTCTCAGAGTATCCTCTCACTGTTCTTAAATTCTTCAGTGATAACAGTCTCATTGCATTACATGGGGGAACATGGGCCTGTTGATACATTTTCAGGTCCTTGCAGTATTCACTAGAGTAGAACTTAGCCTAAATGGTCACTGGTTGTAATTCAACAGAATCTAGTATTAGGTTCAGCTAGTACCATGTGGGCTTTTGAGAGTCAGGCTATGATCAACTGCTGGGGACTGCAGACCTTGCCCTTGGCTCCTCTTGGTCACTCTTTTATTTTCTCTAGAACGAAGATTCTGGACATTGGTATAAAACATAGTAAATGCTACCTACAGGAGTTGAAAGTCTAGCTACTAATTTTAAGAGAGAATTTTTTGAAACTGAAAGCAATTATTTCTTATGTTTGTTTTCTTTCCAGAGGCATTTAGCTCAACCAGAAGGCCTGGCAGTAATGGAGGAAGGGCTGCAGGGGCAAAAGCAGCTAAGAAGAGAAAATACATTCTATCAAATGTCAAAACAGCATCTGGTTTCAATAATATTCCATTGTACATATGTATCAAAATGTGTTTGACCTACTTCCTAGTGTTGTTACTATTATTTAGGTTGTTATCTCTTTTTTTTTTCTAACTATTATTATTTTAAATCCTAAAAGAAAATTTTGAAAAGACAAGCAATCAGGGCTTATAGAGAGAAGGTACAAAGATATGGGTAGAAGAAAGCCCCTACTACTGCTCAACCTTCTTTTTCTTCCAGATGACTCAATAGTCTTACTCTTGAGCCTTTGGTTTGCTGCACAATTAAGAATTTGGGGTAGGAATGTGTTTATTCATATTCCGTCACAAGCTCTCTGACAAGCTTATCAGTGCCCCTGCTATTGTGCCCACTTCCTCAGATACAGTGCCCGAAATATCTTGGCAGCTTAAGTCAGCAGTTTTCTATCTAGAAAAAAAATAGGTCTTCAATCCAAAACGACTTACTATTTTTAATAAACTAAATGCCAAGCATAGGCTTCATAGGCATGTTTAAAGGCATTTCTGGCATTTACACTTCCTCTTATGTTTCCCCTAATCACTACAGCTAATCCCTCTCTGAGTTTTGTAAGCTCTGCTTCCACACTGCCTATCAAATCTTGACCACTGTTCTTCATATCCAGTCCCTTTATGTTAGTGTCAGCCACATCTATTTCTTCCCTGAACTTTGCAAAGCCTGAAGACAGCATGTATTCTTAGCCCCTACAATTTTCACATAGCAGCTACTCATCTTTTAAAAATAAAGTGGATGATTTCCTTCTGCTGTGTCAACCTGTAGTGTATTCTGAATAAAATCCAATTTACCAAAATCTGTAAGGCAATGAGTGGCCCGGCTTCTGCCTACCTTACTTTATTTCTTACTTTCTTTGCACAAAGTAAGACTTCCTTGCTTTTCCTGGAACAGTGCAAGTTCTGTCTTGCCTCTGGGACTTCATACTTTCTTTCCTCTCTTCCTAAAAATGTCAGTCCCCTGTGGTCAACATAGATTCCTTTCTATACTCGGGTCTCAAATTGTTACTGCAGCTCAGCCCCGGGGTTCTTTGGCTTTGGCATAAGTAGAAATGAGCACCAAGCCAACCGAATTTTTCTCAGGCAACATTGCATAGGTATTTGTGGCTCAAATACACAAGGGAAAAGCAAACAGGAAATAAATCTGGGTACTAGCTCCCCGGGGGGCTCAGCTCTTGTCATTTTAAGAAAAGGGAGGCTGGAAAAGAAATACCATCCAAGCATGTTTAGGCGGGGTCTTTCCTGTGCTTGCACAGTGTGACATGCTCTAACACGCATCAGAGGACCAGAAAGTGGCAGATGAGCCCCGCCTTGGGCTGAGATTGTAGTATTATGAGATTACAGTGAGGAAAAAGTCAGTGAAAGGTTAGCATTGGAGTCCGTCTTGTCTTAGGCAGCTGGATCTGGTGAGGTTCTTATCAAGAATGCCAGAGTCTTGCTTTAGTAACCTTGGAAGGCATCACCCAAAGAGCTAGAGGGTTATGTTCTTCCTTTTGTGGCCAAAAATGCAGCCTGGTCAGCTAAGTTAGGTAGAGGCCGCTCCTTCCTGATACATGAGTTGGGTCAGTTGTTAAAAGTAGTGGCGGAATATGCCGGTTGTGTAAGGGCCATCAGGACCTAGGTTACCCTGTCACTTGTCTGCCAGTACTGAGTCTCTTCCTTGTGCCGTCTCATAATCAGAGGTCACCTTCTTAGACAGGCCTTTTGTCATCAACCTAATCATAGGTTCCCTAAAAAACTGTCTTATCACCCTCATACTGATCTCCATCCTAAGTGATTTTTCTTGGTTTTGTTGTTTATTGTTTTACATCTGCTTCCAGGAGATGTTTAAGGTCTCTGTGGAAATAAACTTTGATTTATTCACTACTGTATCCCTAATGCCTACCTAGAGCCCAACACTTAAAGCTCCTTGGTAAATACGTGTTGAATGAATGAGTGAACTACTTAGTTGTGATCCTCAAGGCACTGTAATTCTCACCCTGCACCCCTTGACCAGCAGCATCAGCATCACCAGGGAATGTATTAGAAATGTAACCTTCGAACCCCAACTGTCCCAGACATACTAAATCTGAAATTCTGGTAGGGTCCAGCCATCTGTGTTTTAACAAGCCCTCCAGTCACAATTAATTTTTCTATCTTCCCCATTTACAGATAAAGAATCTAAGAAAGGTTGAGTAATTGCCCAAGTCAAAAAGTCATAGACCTAGGCTGCGATTCTGATTTCCTAGACCTTAACCACTGAAACATGCTTCCCTAGGGGACCAAATAATTTAAATATCAATAGAATGAGAGTTTTGCCTTCAGGATCAGTGTAATGTGTGAAATACTTGAATCAATAATTGTAGAACTGTGAAAATGGCTATTATCTGAGTTAGGTACAAAGTTGTATGGGAGAGGCAGGACAGGGAAACTGCCTGGAGTGATGAGAGAAAGCTTACGAACCACCATTCATTTTATGCATGTCTTTCCTAATAGAAGAGGATGAGCTAAACAGTAAAGGAATAGAATATATAATTGCAGCTACCTTGAAGTGGGGTTTGAGGTGATCTGGGGAGAGTGACAGTAAAATGTTGAAAGACCACAGGACTGGCCAGCCTCTGATTGCTCCTAAGCTATATCAGTCAGTCCAGGCTGCCGTAACGAAATACCATAGACCAGGTGGCTGAAACAACAGACATTTATCTTCCCACAGTTTGGGAGGCTGAGAAGCTGAAGATCAAAGTGCTGGCTGATTCCGTTTCTCATGAGGGCTCCCTTCCTGGCTTGCAGATGGCTGCCTCCTCACTGTGTCCCTACATGGCCTTTCCTCAGTGCATGTGCATGGAGATGGAGAGACAGAAAGACCTCTCTCTTCTTATAAGGCCACTAATCCTATCGCAGTAGGACCCCACCCCTACAACCTCATTTGGCCTTAATTACCTACTAAAAACCATGTCTCCAAATACCCTTACACTGTGGGCTAGGGCTCCAACATATAAATTTGGTGGAGGGACACAATTCAGACCATAATATTCCACCCCTGTTCCCCAAATGTATGACCTTCGCATGCACAAAATACAATTACACCACTTCAGTAGCCCCCAAAGTCTTGACTAATTCTGGAATCAACTCTAAAGTCCAGAGTCTCATCTAAATCAGGTGTGGGTGAAACTCAAGGTAAGATTCATCCTAAGGCAAAATTTTTCTCTAGCTGTGAAGCTGTGAAATCAGACAAGTTACATGCTTCCAAATGACAGTGGTGGGACAAGTACAGGACAGAGATTCCCATTCCAAAACCCAGCAAGAAAAATTTAAATAGATCTTAATGCTCTAGAAGAACCTTCTTTGGCTTGATGTCCCACCTTCCAGGCCCACTAGGGGGGCAGCATCACTCCCACAGCTCTTTGACGGCAGCCTTTTCCCTTCGGCTTGGTCAGGTTCCACCCTGCTGCTTTCTGCTACAGTATCTTCCACACAGTTCTCCACAGTGACCCTACTCTCTGAAACCTGGCAGGAAACAGCCTTGCCCTGTGCACCTGTGAGGGGACTGTCAGCTCTGATGATCTGTGAATTCGCTTGGGGGTCATTTTTTCCTTTCCTTGAAGATAGCACACATTCACAGCCAAAAGCTCTGTGGTACATTCCCACTAAATCCAAGTCCAGCAGCCTTCCTTTATTCTATCCGACTTTCTCTGTCCACTGTAGTTCAAACTGGCAGTGGCCCTGCTGGCCAATTTCATCTGCATTCCTGAGTTCTGCTGGGATGATTGATTGACATTGCAGGTAATCTCTGTATGCAGTAATTGCCCAGCTACCGCTTTGGTGTTCTCTCTAGAATAAATTTCATCATTTTTCATAATATGGATTGGCTGAGAATTTTGAAAATCTTTAAGTTCAGATTCCTTTATGCTTAACAATTCTTTCTCAATACATCCCACTCCTCTAACATTTTACTATTAGCAATCAGGAGGAAATAAAGGAACGAAGTTACTTCTTTAACACTAGGCTTATAAATCTCATCCACTAAATATCTAACTTCATCGCTCACAGTTTTACCTTCCACAAAACAACAGAACAAACATAAGCCATGTTTTTTGTTACTTTATAATACAGATCACCCTTTCTCCAATTTCCCATAACCTCTTCCTCATTCCTGTCTGAGACTTCAACAGGATAATCTTAAACATTATATTTTTCTCAACATTAGGCTCACAACAATATGTGCTTTTTCTAGCATGCACCTCAATACTCTCCCAGCCTCTACCCATTCCAATTCCAAAGCCATTTCTACATTTTTCAGTTAATTTGTTCCAGTAGCATCACTACTTCTTGGTACCAACATCTATAGTCGTGTGTTGGGGTTGTCATAACAAAATACCACAGACTGAGGCAATTATTTCCTACAGTTGTGGAGGCTGAGAAGTCCAAGATGAAGGTGCCAGCAGGGTGAGTTTCATTCATAGGCTTCTTTTCTGCCTTGTGTGTAGGCTCTTTCTCACTGTGGCCTCGCGTAGCATGGTGAGAGTGGGAGAGTGACAGCTCTTGTGCCTCTTCCTATAAGAATATCCATCTTATTGAATTAGGACCTTAGTCTTAGCCTACATTTAACTTTAATTACCTCTGAAAGACTCTAACTCCAAAAAACTGTCACACTGGGGCTTAGGGCTGCAACATACGAATTTTGTGAGGTTACAATTCAGTCCATAGCACCTTCCTACTGAGTTTGCCTTTGATCTCAAGGAAAATAGTGAATTGTTGAATAATTTCAGTAAAAGGGCAAGGCCCAACAATTCTTTTTTTTTCTTTCCCACCAAGGATATAACATTTACATTGTTAAAGTCTTGTTCAATATAATTCCAAAGAGAAGATTAGCCAGCAATGCAATCATGGAAATTTGCACCCAGCTGGAGTACGGAGCAAAGATCCCTCTGTGGCACCCATCAGCGGTACCTTCATACTTTCAGTCCTTGACTATTCTCTCTCTATTTTTTTATTATGTCCTGCCTTAATTGGTAGATGTGTGGTATTTGGGTGTTAAGTTTGAATTAAATATCATTTCATAATAAAATTAAAAACTGTTGATAAAGGGAAAACTACCATTCTAAATTATCTGGCACTTGTGTGCGAAGGCAGATACTAGAGATTGACTTTTCCAAATGGGTTTGGCACAAGATTAAGGATTTTTTTCCTTGTAATCAGGGGCTACCATTTTTAAATGTGGGTGTATAAAGAATTACATGTCTTTTGAAGATCATTTGACAAATATTTGAACTTGCACATAGAGTAAATCTTTAAGTGCCTATTTCTAGTTGTTAATATACAAAATTAGTCTACATAAGAAGCATCTCATCCACATACATTGTACGCTCTGCCAATAAGAGAAATATCACATTATCCAGAAAATTGCTTGAAAAGATTTTGGAAAAGCTCTATACACACAGAGGATTTAAACATTAGGCATTTCTGTACTCAATGTATTCTTCATAGATCATAGATCTCTCCGATATACCAAGATTATGGCTGTAAATAAATTGAGAAAAGAAATAACATCATCGGGTAGAAGTAAAAATAGCTAATTTATGGACATTCAATTCGGCTGTAGGGAGAAAGCAATGAAAGACCATAAAGAGTCTGTCTGAAACTCAGGACTGCATTGGCAACTGGAACACAACCATGAAACTACCTAAAAATTAGAAGAAATTCCACCTCTAAATGCTGCAAAATATATGTTTCATCAAAGGCTATCCTCTTCCAAGAAATTCTTTAGGTTTACACTAAGTTTCAATGAAATATGCTCCCAAACTGAGTAGCATACACTTAAAATCAGTTTGCATGTGGACGTTCTTGGGAATTTGCTGGTCTCTTGCACTGCTTATTCATATCGTCCATTTGTTCATTGGTAATGAACAAATACAGTGTTGCTGATAGAAACTGTATATGTAAATTGTTGATTTTCAAATATGTATACTTTAAGTAGAGATATATTAACTGAATAAAATTTACATTTCTCTCTAAATTTAAAATGAATCCAACAGTGGTTTTAGGAGGAAATAAAAGAAGAAACAAAAAACCCTGATATGCCTGAAGAACTCTGTCGCACGGCAGGATATAAGGACCCCACAAGTTCAAAAACCGAGCAGGTCCCCCTGTACTCTCCAGTCGGAGTCCTTTCATTCATCATAAAGCTTCATTTTATTCCGTTGCCATGCTTAAGTTTCTAAGAATAAGAGCCACAGTATTACTAACATGAGTTTAAACTGAATGAGAACTTGCTATGTACCAGCCTCTGTGCTAAGCTCATTTAATCCTTAAGACAGCTCTAGGAACTTGGTGCTCATATTAATTACATTGTTTAACAGAATCTAGGATGCCACCAATTAATTTATGCACCTCTATACTGAGCCCAGCTATGTTCTTCAGCAGATCTAGTATATCTCACCTGCCTCCCATATCTAGACTACTTGTCCTCCTCCCGGCTTCAGTCACTCCAGCAGTCCCCTGGTTATAATGACAGGGCCACCTAGACCTAGGCCTTCCAATGTGCAAACATCCACTGTATTCACTGAATGGTTGGGGGTTGCGGGGTGTTCCACAACTTCCAACCCTCCCAAATTCTTGTAGGCTCACTCTTCCCCAGTGGCTGCCTAAAGGGAGTCCGATTACACAACCCAGAAGTGGGCGAATTAAACCAAACTGTGACCAATGAGAGACAGGCAATGGGAAGGAAATTATTCACCATTTTCCCACAGACAACAAAATGTTCTGAGACACAGTGGTTCCTTATAGCTTTTCCAGACATATCCTTTCTGGCTCAGAACTGGTTGATTTCCTCATGAAGCTGTGGCCCACCTGGCAAATACATCTCCGATTTTGGCATCTCTCCTTTCATGATCCACTGCATTTTCCTGTCACTCTTTGGGAATGCAATCTCCGCCTCACACCCCCACCCCTCAGTAAAGCATCAGTATGTAATTGTGGCCTCAGGCTCTGTTTTCTAAGATAATCCAGCTAATATAGATGGACATGTTGTTGATTTTAGCAGGTATCCTGAGTTCAGAGATGTTAACATGCACTAATGCTTATATAGTTAATGCCAGGATCTGTTCTGAGCACCTGGCATATACTTAATTGACTCCTCACAGACTGTTTTCCTCACAGTCTGCCAATTTTACAGGTAAGGCAGCTAATGCTCAGAGATTGCCAAGATCGCACAGCATGCAACTGGTGGAGTCAGATAGGAACCCAGTTCCTTCTGATGCTAAAGCACAGGACATTAGCCTCTATACTATGCTCTCTACAGCTGCCTTTACCTCTACAAAGCTTGATTGACTTTAGGAAAGAGTGTCAGTGTCTGGTCACTGGGGCCCTCTTTTCTTTCAAAGATATATTCAAAAAACGTACTAATGGTGAGCCCATCTTTCTGTTTTTAAAGCCCCACATCTTCAGCAAAGCTTTTTTCTGACTATTTCATTATACACAAATCTTCTTCTGAGCACCGTCATCAATTACCACGTTATATATACTTCCACTTAAAAGAGAGAAGAGAATTTAAGTTTACTAGGTATCAGGCACTGTATGGACATATAGACACATTGTTAATTTCAACAAAAATCTTATTTGTCATATATTTACATTCATTTACAGATGAAAAAATGGAGTATTGGAGAGTTTAAATAATTTAGTTTGATCAGCGAGTTAATAAACACCAACAATTTCCATTGGTTTGTACATTATTTTATTATCACTCTTTTTGCCAGAGTATAAGAACAAAGTTTTGTGCATTTTTTTTACTTGTTTGCTTGTTTGGTTTTGTTTTTTTAAGGACAGGGTCTTGTTCTCCCCCCAGGCTGAAGTGCAGTGGTGTGATCATAACTCAATATAGCTTCAAATTTCTGTGCTCAAGTGATCCTCCCACTTCAGCCCCCTTAGTAAGGTTTTATACTTCCCTGTATTCGCCACCTGCCTAGTGCAACATTGTTTACATGAAAGACACTCAACAAATGGTAAGAATAAGGATGAATATATAATTCTAAGTATGCCATCAAATATATTAGTGAAGGGGAAAGAAAAATTATTTTACTGCAATAGTGATTCTCTTACCCACAAAGTTTTCCAGTGCTCTCTCTATATTTTTTTTAATTATCTAAAACTGCATTCTCTATGATCACCTTTCTTGAACAAATGGAAATCTTTGGAAAGATTCAGTATATAACTGCCTTATTATATTTTACCCTCATTGAGCAACTTTTGTTATAATTCTTGGGCTTACATACAGTCAATCCTTCAGCCTCTGAAAAAATTTTTTACTGTTATTAAAGCACCATATATACCAGAAAGAACCTAATAAAAATCATTTATAAGTAACACATTATTAGACATAGTCTATGGATATCAAGGCAGAGTTGGCAAATAATTTACCTGATCTTTTTAAGTCAATTCAGAAGTTGGGATCTCAATTTTTCAAATGCAGTGATTAATTTCCTAAGAAGACAAAAGCAGAAAATTAACTATTTTCAGGCTCTTGTCTTTGCCACACACAATCCTAAATCTCCTCCTACTGCCAATTGGCATTCAAATGTGCAAGCAATGTACATGGGCTCATGTTGAGTCTTCTATGGAAAATGATGCTTTTCTACCCAGGATAAGAATATTTCTTCACATGTAATCCAACAGGTAAACGGGAATTACTTATTCCTGAAAAGATGATTTTGCTTTCTTTTCTTTCATTTTTTTAAACTATTAAGTCATTTCTATCTCAATAAATTATGTAGGTAACTATATAATGAGATGTCTCCAAAACAAAACAACACAGTCTGCAGGCCTCTCTCCTACCACACTGGCAACCTTTCTTTCCAATATTACAGCAAAATCCAGGGGAAGAGGACTGCATAGACTGGGGAAAAGGGAGCAGTAGAATAAGAATAATAGTTTTGTTTTGTTTCGTTTTGTTTTCAAAAAAAAGACACTAGATTTATATCACAAATAATGTGGTACTTAACTTGGCTTCTATAGCCAAAAATAGCATGAGCTCATTTTGCTTGCCCATTATAAATCCAAATACAATTTATCATCCTAAGCAAGACTCCAATGTCTTTTTCAACATCAGCGCTTTCCAGGTTTTTCTAATCCATTTAATATCTGTGTTTCACATTATTTTTTCCCATATGTATCAAGTTGCATCTGCCAAGACTGAATCTCATTCTATCAGTTCCTGCTCCTGTTACTGACCTTTTCAGGTTCCTTCATATGGCTTTTCCAGATAGAGCCCCGATTGCATTTTAGCACAAAACCCCTCTCCTTTTTGATACACTGCAATGTGTTTGATGAATGGTGACCTCGTATAGTGGTAAGTATAATAGTAATTCAGCCTCTATACACACACTGAAATAATTCAAGTCCCTGGGCACACATCACACATACAGAAATTCACCCTAGGCTATTTTTTTCTAAAGGTATGCATGGATATGCACCCTGGAATGAATTCTCTGCCAAACCACAGGGATTATTGGAATTGCAGTGCTCAGTTACAATCACTGACCTTGCAGACACATTAAGCTGAAAAAATAAAATGACTTTATTAAAAGTTCCCAAATCTCAAAATTAAATACTCTAGGAGCCTTCTAATTCAGGTCTCAATTCTCATCCCAACTTCTAATACTGGATACAAATAAACATTGACTTAAGTACTTCCTTCCCACCCACCCAAATATTAACTATGTAATACTCATATAAATCAAATGATCTGTTGACTCCAATAGTCTGTGAGCATAATAGAATGATTCATGTGATCTGACAAGGTGGTACTCTGCAAATGCTCTAAACATAGTAAGTGATCTAAAATCTTCCAACTGTAAAAAAGTGTATGTCCACCACGGACATTATCTGATTAGTAGGTACCTTGAGGGTGGAAAATAGCATCACTTAAAGGGGGAAAAAATATTATGACTGGGATTCAGGAAACTGAGATATTTCCTAACCCTGACATGAACCTACTATTCCCTGCTGGGAAACTCAGCATTTCTCTGGGCGGTATTTTTACCAGTACTACAGAGTGGAGCTAGATTATCATAAAAACAGTAGTGTGGCATTCTACAATGTATTTTCAATCTACTGAATTCCACAATAACGCAGGAAAACTGGATAATTTTTCTTATATATGAACAATGAGAAGAAAAAGTATCTTCGAAAATGTAGGCCCATAATTTTTTTCATAATGCTTTTGGCTTGTTTTAGTAACCGAATTTTATAAGGGTAAATAATACTAATTTTTAAACCAGAATGTAATGTATTCTTGCTATACAAAAAGGTAGGGTTTTTTTATTAACCAAACTGCAGATTTTATTAGGATATTCTTTTCTTTTTTTGTTTTAATATTTTTATTGTGGTTAAAAATATCTATCACATAGAAATTACTAATTTAATCATTTTAAGTGTAAAATTCAGTGTCATTAAGTACATTCACACTGCTAGTAAATCATTACCACCATCCATCTCAAGAAATGGTGAAATGTTCCATGTAAAACTCTTACTACGGTTGATATTACAGGAACATGTTAAACATTAAGAGCCAATATACTGTGCATCTATTTCAATCAATGACAACAAAAATATTCTAGCTATATATCTGTGAATTGAATAAAATGAGATTAACATATAAGATTCATATTACATATTTCACAACTCTAACATATTATACTGACAATTAATTATAACCTGTCATGTTTCTAATGAAGCCATCATGGAGTCTCTTACTGGAATACTGAAAGACACCAAAAGATATTTGAAAAAAAAATACTGCTGTTGTTCTGGACCTTCAAAGTAGACTCAATGGAAGACAGATCAGCTTGAATGTGAGCCCCTTGTGTTTCCAGGTTGCATAGACAAAGGAGCAAATCTAGTGGTTGGTGTTGAGCCATTCCTTAATGCCAATGGAGTACAGTAGTAGGTTAGGAGAACCCATGGTTGGAAGGACTCTGAGGGAGCTTTGTCTCACTTTCCAGAACAGAAGGAGGCACAGGTATCTTCTTTTCAAGAAACTCCTGCCTGGGACTGCTCTCCATATCTGACCTCTAACTGGAGGACAATGTAAAGGACCAGAGCCTGGGCTGGCTGCCCCACTATCTTGTGGAAAGGTTGAATCAAAGGAAGCTAGTGAGCTTCTGCTTGCATGAGAAGCACCAAGACGAGATCTGTCTTGCTGTCTTGGTAAACCCACTGACCCGGGATGGAGTTGTTCAGACTGGAGACACTCCAGGGGCTAACAACAGATCAACAATGGTCATTGGGCCATTTGCACCTGTATCATCACAACATCACAGCCTGATGATCCTCATTCCTCAGGGATCTGGTCATCCAGGAGATTCTTGATTGTGCCTCTGCCAAAGGTGCCACTTAGCACATCATGAATGGAAGAATATTTTCCAGAACATTTATGTTCCTCCTCAGTTAACCTTCGAACATTTTCTTTTGTTATGTTGTCATGGTTTCTCAGTTGACAGAGCTCTCATTTTGAGATATTGTAAGTCGGTAATTTCACCACATTCAAAACTCCACTGGATCCATTATGTAAGAGGTCTCCATTAGATGCCTTCAGTCTATCCAACTCCAATTTCTCGTGATCCATGCTGTAAAAGGCAGCCCAATCACTCACTATTAATAAGTGTTCATCTAAAACTTAATCTGACTGTCTTTATCACAAATAACTAACTCCATAGGTAATTTAAGGTTTTCAAAAGTTTTTCTTTCTCTTTAAGAATTGAGGCCATTCTTCCTTTCCATTTTTTTAGGTTCTTGTGAAAGCAGCTACTTGCTTCTCTGACGACTGGAATTTTACTGTCTGCCAAAGCTGTTCTCCATTGTTTTAATGGGTTTTGAAGGACATTTTGTATGTAGATACTTGATGTTGGACTTGCTTTGTTGAGTCTTCTAAAGACTGAGTCTTGCTGTAATTTCCGTCACCAGCCAAACTTGTAAACATGTAAATTTATCTTTTTTCCATACTTTTTATAAGGCTTAGGACAAATTAAACAGCTATAACTTTCAAGCTTTTTATTAATGGTCTTTACATTTGCTAGATCTCATAGGTCATTTTCAGTTTAACTTCTAGTACAATTGATTTAAGGTCTGCAAATTCACTTTCAATATAGCTAAGCCTCTCAAAAATTTGACGTTTTTCCTCCATAAGGGCAGAAACTCTAATGGATAGTTATTTGATTCACTTTGCTTTGTAATAAAAAGTCTAAGGCACACAACCCCCCACTATGACTATAAAGGTCAACATGTTCCACCACATTCTTTGGATTTGGGCCTGGGCTAAGCTTCCCTGGATGGGCTATCACTGCCTGGCACTGAGCTTTCAAGAATGGTGTCACACAGAGCATGACAGCTATTAGTGGACACTCTATGGCTTCCATGATCACTGCTGAGTCATTTCAGGTTACTAGGACCTTGTGCCTACAATAGACAACAACATGCTACGCTGAGTATTTTTCACAGATCCTTCCTAGTGCCTGGCAACCATGGCAGACCTCAGTGGAAGTGACGGAGGGGACAAGGAAAACAGTACTTCCCAACCTTCTGCACTCTTGACCTACAAAACACTGATCATGACACATGATCTAGACTACGTAAGCCAAAGGGGATGGCCTGTGGTTCTGGCCACCTTCTGCCCTTCCTCACTGCCCTGAGAACTAAGGAGTAAAAGTGTTTCCACCTGTGTAACCATTCAGGGTCACCAGGTTGGAAGCTCCATGGTGGATGATTTGCAAGCCCCTGACACTGGCCACTGAGCTTCTTTCTCCTCAATAAACTTTTCATTCTGTGGGCCTCATCCAGCCCACGATGATTGGAAAAGACTCCACCTCTCAGTGCTCTTTTTTGTTTATGTCTGGATTACTTTGACTTTGTGTGGGGAAGTACGTGAGAAAAATTATGAGTTCCTCCATGCTGAACCTCCAGCTGAAATGAGGTTTCAGCTGATTTTACTAATTTCACCTTTAAAAGCTGAATAAGAAATACACAGAATTTTCAAGTCTATTACTGTTGTGCTGATGAGGAATAGAAAGCTCAGAGAGGGTAAGTGACTTGCCTAAAGACATCTGGGTATAGTAGGAACAGAATCCTGCACTCACGTTCCACATCTGTGCCTCTGCTCATCAAATAACTGCACTGTCTGCTGTAATCTCCTATTAGCCGTGTGATAAAAGAAAAGGAGCAATGAATGTTTTATGATGCTCACCTGTCTGCTTCCTGCTGGACTTATGTCAGAATTTAACAAGAGGAATGGATTCTAAACTAAATCCCAGCATTAGGCCACAAGATTAGCCTAGAAAGCAGGGGGTCCAAAATTAATGAAAGCTGTGCTGATTATAATTTAGAGGTCCTGCATCGAGACACAAGCTCCATTATATACTTACTTTAACTCCCAGAAATCTCTTGGTTTGCTTTTCTGTAAAATGGGACTCTTATGAGGAGCACCAGGCCTACAACTAGTCTTAAAGCAAATTTAGCTTCATTCCATCATTCATTTATATACAAATGGAATCTGCACAAGGTGGAATCTTATGTGCTCATAATACATTTTACAGTCATTCCCACTCTTCTTCACATATTAGAATCAGCAAGGAAGATTTTTTAAAACTCTGATATCTGCATCCCCAACACCAGAGGTCCAGATGTGATTGATGTCGAGTGTGGCCTAAGCGTTGGGATTTTTTTAAAGCTATTGAGGTCATTCGAATGCACAGCCAATCTTGAGACTGTAGTTTGTTAAAAACTAGTATTAAATGATCATTTGTAGATACTAAGCATTGTCACATTGTAAAGCATTAATCCTCAACAACTACTCAGAAAATACTATTTTTCTACCCAGGAAGCAACTGAGGAACAAAGAGATAAATACTTTTTCCAAGGTTATACAGCTACAAAATAGTGGTGGAGTGATTTGGATTTGGGTCTCTGTCTTCGTAGCCCAAGCTAACAGCCACCAGCCAATGCTGTGAAGGCATGACACTGTGTGGCACCTGTTCATTCTTCTCAGTCACACCCACTGTTTCTCTGAATTTTTACCATCACATTCACACTATAGGGTCAAAAGTCATCCCACTTTGCTTTTAAAAGGAGCTAAGCCAGACAACAGAGATTGAGATCCCAGGCCAGCTAAGCGAGGTGGAAAAATTTTCAGCTATTCACTAGCAGGGATCCCAACAGAAGCAGATTTTCTCCTAGTATTCAGCATGTTCCTCGAACTCTACTTGCTGATCACCTTTGACCGCCACCTCATTCCTCGTTCAACCACATTGCCAAATGGATCGATGGGAAATTACCACTTGGAATCACTCAATGTCACTCCAACTGTACTTGGTAGGAGGGAGGGCTGGGGAAGGGAATTGGTGGTAAATGAGATTGAATGACAGACAGAAGCCTTGTCAGAGAGCCGCAGAACCAGGAAGCAATTGATTAATGCCCAACTCTGGCAAGAAGCTGAGAGCAGAAGACACATTGCCTGGCAGTGTGCAATAGGTCCTCATTACTTCCATCACCTCCCATTAAGCATCTGAGTCTCTTATGGGCTCACTCTTCCTGTTCATTTTCTAACACAGAGTATAGTGACAGAAATTGTGTGAAGGATTCAGCAGCATTCAAGAAAACTTTGAGGTTTTCTCTCAGCAAGTTATCCCTTAATTTCTAACTGTGCTTTTAGACCCCATTGTAAGACTAAATTAAAAACTTGCTGAGAGATGAAAGGCTACATCTGAAACCTCGGAGTTGTCAGGCTGGAGGTTAAACCCAGGGTTACCAAGGCATCCTTCTTACTAACATTTGTATCCATCAACAAGAGAGACAAAAAGGACTCCAATTCATCGGAGTACTGAATCTATTGAAAGGCTGACATTCTTTAACAACTTTTGTTGGTGAGGCCAGCATTAGTTAATGAAATAATCTTCACCTATGTCATCAGAAAAGGGTGAGGTGCATCCCAGCTGACTACGTGTTAGTCCTGTGAACTTGGGCAAGTCACTTAAGTTTCCAAACTTCAGCTGCCTTATACAAATGGAACATAAAATAACTTCCTCACAGGGTTGTTGGGAGAACTAATGTTTAAGAAGGTCCTTACAAAGCCCTTGCCATCATAAAGATTAGCTGGCTGGCTGTCTCCTGTTGCTGGTGAGAATCATTACCTGTAGTTAAATTAAAAATCCCTGCTGCTAGTCATCCTGGAGCAGGCAACACAGAGATGTCGAGTTGAGAAGCAGCCTTGACATAAATCAATACTGACTATTTAAAGCACCTACCCCAGTGGCTTGACTTTCACTTTAGGGCTCGACTTGAAAGCATGCTATGTTTTCTCATACATATGCCGTGTCTCTCTGGATCCAAAGTCACAGGGGCTCTTCATTGATCTTCAGTTTCAGCAACTCCAAAGAATGACTCATTGAGTTCCTTTCTAGGACCCCTTCAAAAATAAATCTTGTCTATGCTACATAGTTTTTAAAATTTGTGTCATACAGTTCCACACATATCATCAAAAATTTGTAAAAATTCAGCCAGCTATTTTTTATGTTTTATGACAATTGTCAATGTATAAAAACCATCTCAACTATGTAGATATTCTGTTAATGTTAATAAAACTCAATTGGTACCTCTGTGCTGGATGTTGTAATATGTGCTAGAAATACAAGACATAGTTCCATCTTCAGGGACTCCCAGTATATCAGGGAACACTTACAGAAAGAGATAATTCCATGCACTGTGGTATATTCTAGATCTATGTTCATAGGTCTATGCTATGGGAACACTTTGGTGGGTGGAGAATACTGGGACAGACAAGGAGCCAGCATGTATTAATAACTTTTGCCTGACCTGACCTATCTTTGAATACTCTTTGAAGAGCATTGTTGGGTACATCTAAGATTGTAAGAAAGTCATTTCCTTCCAAAATTTCAGGCATTTTTCTGCCATTTCATTCTTTCATTCAGTAATAATACTGAGGATCTGCTGGGTGCCAGGCACTGTACTAGATCTGAAGGTGAAGAGAAATACTGCACTTTTCTTGCCTCCAGTGTCCTACCGTCAAAGGGTAGCATGTAGTATAAAAACTGAAATATAGTATGATAGTGAAATATTAGAGAAATATGCAAGGCACTAGTTGGCCCAAAGAATTGTAAGATTAGGTCAACTTTGGTCAGGAAAGGCAACGCTGAGAAAGACACATAAGATGGGGTGAGGAGCAGGAAAGGAGACATAGGGAGCAGCATGATGAAAGGATCAGAAACAAAGGCACACAGTATTTCCCAAGAATGAGGGCCCCCACTCCAACAAGAGCATTTCTTTTACTCACCTCACTCTCAGTAGCACTTTCCACTTTTCTAAGTGAATAACATCAGCTCTCCTCCACAAAGCCTAGAAAAACTATTTTGAGCATTAACATTTGTGAGATTATGTCCCTGCTTTGACCTGGTGAGCAGTGTGGCATAAAAAGTCTCTTTGCTCTTCTGAGGCTCAGTGGCTAATCACCCCCGAGACATCCTCAATTCTCAATGCCTCCTGTTTTAAAACAAATGTAATTTTCTTAATAGATTGTAAAATGAAGGACAGAGATACCTGAGCACATGGGTAGTTAGTGGCAGAAAGATTAGAATCTAAGTATCTTGACTTATAAGGCAAAACTCTTTTCCCCATCCAGAAGTTATCAAACTGGAGTGCAAGCATGAAGGATATTCACCCTCCTTGATCTTCCCTCTACTCTGCTCCACTCTGCTCTCTCCAGAGAGGCTGATATCTATGGATGGCATCAACCAGGCTCCCCTGATGCCAGACTTCTGATTGGCTTCGATGTTTTGTGGAGAAAGTATCAGAGGATTGAGGTATCTGCCTTCCCCACTGCACTCCACCCTAATCCCTCCTCTAGCAAAGGCCATAGCACTTGTCAAGAGATCCTCTCCTAGGTCTTCAGCTAGGGCTGCAGCCACAGCACTGGTAGCCACTCCCTCCCTCTGACACTTCAGGCCTGAAAAAGCAAATGGCTTCTTAGAATTGCTAGCCCAAGGGTGCCTATATTAGTTTCTTGTAGCTGCCCCATATTGCCACAGAATTGGGTGGTCTCCAGAGGATTTAGGAGAAAGTTCATCCCTTCCCTTTTCAAATTTCTAGTGGCTGTATGCATTCCATGGTTGGAGACCACATTAGTCGAATCTCTACCTTTATCTGTAAATTGCCTCCTCCTTTCCTGTCTGTTATTTCCCTTTGTTTCTTTCTTATAAAGTAACTTGAAAATGCAGTCAGGATTCACTTGACTAATCTGGGATGATCTCTTCTTCTCAAATTTCTTAATTACATCTGTTACCATACTTATATGGTATTCACTCTTCTTTCATTTAAGGCAATAGTCACAGTTCTAGAGATCAAGACACAGACATCTTGAAGAAAGTTGCCATTCAACCCATTATAGTATGTTACTAGTCTATGATGGTTTTCCTTAGCTCTGCCTATTCCCATTTAGAATATAATCTCACTTACAATAGCCACAAAAAGTAAAATACCTAGGAATACATTTATTCAAAGAGGTGAAAGATCTCTACGAGAAAAAATATAAAACACTGATGAAATGAAGTATAAATAACACAAACAAATGGAAAACTATTCCATGTTTATGGATTACAAGAACCAGTCAATAATATGGCCATACAGCTCAAAGAAATCTATGGATTTAGTGCTATTCCTATCAAGCTACCAACATCATTTTTTACAGAATGAGAAAAATCTATTCTAAAATTCATATGGAACCAAAAAGAGTCTGAATAGCCAAAGCAATCCTAAGCAAAAAGAACAAAGCTGGAGACATCACAACACCTGACTTCAAACAATCCTATACGGCCATGGTAACCAAAAAAGCATGGTACTGGTACACAAACAGACACCTAGACCAGTGGAACAGAATAATGAACCCAGAAATTAAATCACATGTCTACAGTCATCTGGTCTTCAACAAACTTGACAAAAAAAACTGTGGGGAAAGGACTCTTTAGTCAATAAATGGTGCTGGAATAACTGGCTAGCCATGTGCACAGGAATAAAACTAGGCCCCTACCTTTTATGATATATAAAAATTGATTCAAGATGTATTAAAGATTTAAAGGTAAGACATCAAACTATAAGAGTGCTAGAAGAAAACCTAGGAAACACCATTCTGGACATCAGCCTTGGGAAATAATTTTGTATTAAGTCCTCAAAAGCAACTGCAACAAAAAACAAATATTGACACATGAGGCCTAATTAAACTAAAACTTTCTGCACAGCAGAAGAAACTATCAACAGAATAAACAGACCACCTATGGAATGTGAGAAATAACCAGAATCTATAAGGAACTTAAACAATTCAACAAACAAAAACCAAATAACATTATTAAAAAATGGGCAAAAAGACATGAACAGTCACTTTTTAAAAGAAGACACAAAAGCACCCAATAAAATATGAAAAATATTCTTTATCACTAATCATCAGAGAAATGCAAATCAAAACCACAAAGAGATACCATCTCACACTAATCAGAATGGCTACTACTAGAAAGTCAAAAGACAACAGATGATGGCACAGCTGCAGAAAAAACTGCAAAGAAAAGGCTGCAGTTATTCACTGTTGGTGGGAATGGAAATTAATTCAGCCACTGTGGAAAGCAGTTTGGAGATTTCTCAAAGACCTCAAATCAGAACAAACGTTCAACCCCACAATCCCATTACTGGGTACATATCTAAAAGAAAATAAATCATTCTATGAAAAAGACACATGCACTTCTATGTGCATCACAGCACTATTCACAATAGCAAAGACATGGAATCAACCTAGGTGTCCATCAGTGGTAGATAGGATAAAGAAAATGTGGTACATATACATCATGGAATACTGTGGAGTCATTAAAAAATACAATTATGTCCTTTACAGCAAAATCATTCAGCTCAAGGTCACTATTCTAAGAGAATTAATGCAGGAACAAAAAGGCAAACACCATATGTTCTCACTTTTTGTGAGACCAAATAAATTGAATAAATATGGACATAAAGATGGAAGCAACAGACACTGAAGACTACTAGAGGGGAGAAGGGAGGAGGGGAGCAAAGGTTAAAAACTTTGGTTCCTTGTTGGGTACCTATTGGGTACTATGCTCCATGCCTGGATGACAGGATCAATCATTCTCCAAACTTTAGCATCATGCAATATACCCAAATGACAAATCTGCATATGTATTCCCTACATCTAAAATAGAAATTGAAATTATAAAAACAACCAAACAGATAGGTGTATTAGACCCTCCTCAATTACTCTATTTGGCTATGCCATCTTTTATACCCAATCTAATACAAATCCTTTTTGAGTATCCTTGCAGCATACGTGGCAGTATGGGTATAGGAGGCCACCAAAAACTCATAATGTATGTACCCAATTTCACTTAATATTAGGTTGGTGCAAAGGTAACTACAGGTTTTGCCATTAAATGTAATGACAAAATCTGGGGATTATAGTTCAACATGAGATGTGAAAGGGACAATTATCCAAACCATATCATACGGCGACAGTAACACCTCCAGAGAATTTTACAAAAGGTTCCCTTCATTGCATTAGCATTCTAATTGAGAAACACTTATGGGAAGCCTTGAAAGCCATTTTGGAGGTTTTTTGCATTTACTAGGAACGATATGGAAAGCCACTGGAAGTTACTTTTAATGCCAAAAACCACAATAACTTTAGCACCAACTTAATAGTAAATAATTTAAAATACTGCTTTTCTATTAAAAATCGTATAAAACAATATAGAGTAAAATGTAAAATTTAGGTAAGTTTTTTGGATAAAATGAATTAATTACATGCTGACGGTCATTTTTAGCTACAGTTCCTAATTTTTACATCCAACCACTGGGACAAGTTGATTCTTCTCAGTTGTAAGGTAAAAATGTTCACTTTAAATTGTTGTTACAGTTTCTGTTTTTAGTAATTAGTCTCTATGACTGAAGGATTCTGTCCATGAAAAACAAAGATTTTGTGCAGCTCTCACCCTATCCCCTGAGAGCTAGAAAACTCATTTCACCTTTTTCTCCGGTTTACCAGCTGTGCAATGGTAAGATGATCAGGTGGAAAGGATATGTTGGTTAGGTTAATGAGATTTGCAGTATTAGACCACAAGTAAATCTTTATTAAAGAAATTCAGGATGACCAACCATTCTAATGTTACAGTCAGATCTCTGGTCTCCCACAAAGGCTTCTGGACGACAAGTGAAAGGCGAAAGTGAAGGTCTTACACAATATCCCAGGCTAGTGACAAGTGAAAGACGTATCTGCACAGAAACCAACAACCTTGGATTGGCCTTTCTGCCAAAAGACCGTTACAAAAGAATCATGGATGGAGCAGTAGAACACTGCCTCAGAGAAGCCCAGTATCTCATCTTGCCATTCTTGAGTCATCCTTTTTTATCATTTTTCATGTGAAATTCATCAGCAAATCCTGCTAGCTCTGCATAAAATGATATACCCACAATCCATCCACTGCTCCCCAACTCCCTGAGCTACAGCCACTCTGGCTGATTCCAGACCCTCCTATCAAGGCAACTGCTTCTGCTCCTGTCCCCAGACTATTTTTAACATAACTAGAGGGGTCTACGAGTAAGATCATATCCCTCTGATGAGCATCTTACAGTACCCTTCCATATCACTCCTAGTAAATGCCAAAAACCTCTAAAATGGCTTTCAAGGCCTCCCATCAGTGTCTCTCACTGAGGTGGTAATGCAATGAAGGGGGCCTTTTGTAAAATTCTCCAGAGGTGTTGCTGTCACCATGTGATATGGTTTGGATAATTGTCCCCTCTAAATGTCATGTTGAATTGTAATTCCCAGTGTGGGATGTGGGGCTTGGTGGGGGTATTTCAGTCAAGAGGGCAGACCCTTCATGAATAGCTTGCTACTGCTCTCATGATAATAAGTGAGTTCTTTTTCTGGTAGTTTACATGAGACACGGTTGCTTAAAAGAGCATGGGACCTCTCCCCGTCTTTCTTGCTCCTCCTCTTGCCATGTGACTCATCTGCTCCCGTTTCACCTTCCACCATGACTGTAAGCTTCCTGAGGCCCTTACCAGGGTTCAATGCCAGCACTGTGCTTCCTGTACATATTGCAGAATGGTGACCCGATTAAATCTCTTTTCTTTATAAACTACCCAGCCTTGTGTATTCCTTTATAATATCACAAAAATGGCCTGACACACCATGAGTGCCACTCTTCATCTCGTGAGCTGGGCAGGGCTGCTAGGTATCCTACAATGGGTGGATGATGCACACAGTGAAGAATCTTCTTGTCTGCTGCATGACTTTTTGGGGTCCTCTGTGGACATCATATGTCGCTTCATTATTAAAAATTTGATCAAGGATTGTTCTTTTCACAAATGCCACTCATGATATTTGAGTCACCACTCTATATCACACTTGTATCAGTCAGTATTTTTATGTCACATTTAGGATGATTCTGACTAAGGGTAAAGCATTGGACTACTTCATTATATCTTCCACAGTAATCATACACTAGGGTTTACATATCTCTTTTTAGTAATTTCTTACATATATTACTATTAGGGGCTAACATCAGGGTTTTTTTTTTTTAGTTATGTGTGTGTACAAGTAGGTTCTCTATTACTGATGGATTTCATTTCAAAATAATATAGGAAACATTGCAAAATACTTGCTATAATATGGGCCACTGGGTCTGATGGGTGCACTTTAAAAAATCTGTACTGTGTCACCTCTATGTCCCATCACCTCCATCTCTACTAGCTTCCTTACCTAGGGGCAAGGTACAGTCCTACCTCAGGACATTAGCACTGACTTTTTCTTCTGGTGGGAATGCTTTCCACTCAGAAATCCTCATGGCTCACCATCTGAGTTACTTCAGATCTTTACAGTGTTATCAGATCACTCTTTACAAAAAAGCAACCCTGCTCCTGATGCTCTTTCTTTCTTACCCCACCTTACTTCTCCCTAGAACTTGTCACCCAACTGATAGCCTCTCTGTTTTACTAGTAAATGCAGTTGATTATCACCTATCTCCCTCATGCAATACGAGCTGCCAGAGGGCAGGCATATAGCAAGCATTCAGTGTATATTTGCATATTTGTTGATTAAGTAAATATCTCTTGATCTTCATTTAAAATGTTAATTTAAAACTTAAAATTTTAATTTTTGGAAGCCATTCTTTGATAAATACTTGAAAAATGTTTCTTTTGTTTGTTTTTTACAATATCTTGTTCTTGTTTCATGAATGCAATATATTTTTATGTTTCTTTAAACATATGAATAGTAGATTTTACTTGCTTTTTTAAAATATTTTTTCTTTCTGCATTTTCTCTCTCTCCCTCTCTATGTTTTTTTTGAGACAGGGTGTCACTCTGCCACGCCGGCTGGAGTGCAGTAACATGATCATGGCTCAGTGAAGCCTCGACTTCCGAAGACCAAGCTATCTTCCCATCTCAGCTTCTCGAGTGCACCGCCATGCCTGAATAACTTGTTTTTTTATTTTTTGTAGAGAAGGGATCTCCCTACATTGCTTCAAATCTCTATCCTATTTATTTTTAATTTATTTATTGGCTACTTTAATCTCCCTGTTGCATGTTAGAGGCTACCTTACATACTAATGACACTTGCCAGATTAGATAGACACTAAAATATAGACTGAAGGTCCTGGATCTAGGAATGAAGCAAGGCCTATTGACTGGAGTGTGTCAATATGAGGTGACCTGATGGCCAGCTGCCTTTTCCATCAGAGATACTCACAGTCAGTACCTGCCAGTCTTTCCTATTGGTGGTGCTAGCTTTCCAAGGAAGGCTTCTCTCAGCTCTTTCTTGAGAAGTAGCAGCATGGCTGATAAGCTCTGGAACTGGCAGTGTTCAATCAGAAGACTTGCTTATTGGTCTACTTGTTTTCTGTCCCAGGCCTCAGTATCCCATTTCTATGTGCCTACCATTCCCTCTAGTTCCTCTGGTTCCATTCCACCAGAGTTACTAGCTTATTCTTGGTAGGCAGTGAGTATCTAGGAATCTAACTGCGTCTTAAATAAACTTGAAAACAAATCCCTGCTACACACACAGACACATACATACTTTATCCATAACTTCCTCAATGCTTACAGCTTCCAATTCCATGTCTGTATAAGTTCCTGTGGAGTAAATGGTGGTTTTCCATTGGTGTCACAGTCTGCAGACACTTTAATTTTCTCTGTGCCACAGAATTACTTACCATTCTTCTATGTATCATAGAATTTCACTGAAGGTGTTTGTGTTTTGACTTCTGTTCTTTCTATTTTGAAAGTGATTTTTGACTAGAGAGAAGAGTGGAAAGATGTCTTCTCCATCATTACGAAATTGCTTATGTTCTACAGTTCAGTTATTTATAACGACACAAAAGGGTTTTTGCTTGTTTGTTTGCTTTTAGCTAATCAGATCTCTGTCTTGGCTTGTTGTGCTGTTTAATTCATTTGGCCTAATAGCTTCTGAGTGGCCAATGTGTGTCAGGCACTGCTTAGACACTAGGGGAACAGCAGTAAACCAGACAGACGTGGCCTCCACTCTCATGTAAGTCACAGTGCAGTAAGGAGACAGACACCAGCTTGTAGTTGTATGTGTGAGGATTGTGGTAAAAGGAGAAGTTCAGAATGTTGTGTGATCATACTGAAAATGTATTTAATATCACTTAAAGTACAGTAGTCCACTCTTATCCCCAGGAGATACATTTCAAGACCCCAGTGAATGACTACAATTACAGAGTACCAAACTAATACACTACGCTTTTTCCTATATATGCCTACCTATGGCAAAGTTTAATTTTTAAATTAGGCCCAATAAGAGATTAGCAACAATAACTAATATAAAATAGAACAATTGTAACAATATGCCAGCATCACTACTCTTCCACTTCAGGGCCATTATTAAGTAAAATAAGGGTTACTTGAACATAAGCACTGTGAGACCACAACAGTCTAGCTGATAACGGAGATGTCTACTATGTGCCTACTGGTGGGTACCAGGTATAATGACCAGCAAGTGGAAGCTGTGGAAATGCAGGGCAAAGGGAAGATTCATATCCCAGGAGGGTCAGAATGGAACAGTGAAAGGTTTCATCCTGCTACTCAGAAGAGCATGCAATTTAAAACTCACGAATTTTTTATTTCTGCAATTTTCTAAGGTAGTATTTGTGGACCATGGTTGACATGGGTATCTGAAAGTGTGGAAAGCAAAACCACAAATAAGAGGGAACTACTGTTTAAGAAATGATGATTAAGCTGGCTCAATAAATTGGGTTTAGAGATTGGAGAATGGCAGTGAGTTGGAGAAGAGAAATAGGCCTTCCAGAGAAAAGTAGTAACAAAGGCAAGCCAGCAAGCAGGACAGAGCATAACATATTCTGGGAGATGAGAGCGGTCCGTCTAGATGGGGAAAGGGGGGAGGCAGTGGGAGAGTGATCTTGGATGAGAATGAGAAATAGGAAGAGACCAGAAAGTCTCTTGAGCTATAATAAATGTTAGACTTTGGCTTAAAGGCAATGGGAAGTCACCTCTCCAACCCAAGATTAGATATTTGATCATATGTGTTATCTTTTGTATGTACATATATATATATATATTTTTTTTTTTTGATATTTGAACCTTAATCCACAGGGATGGTATTTTTACAGGCTTTAAAAAAAAGAGCATATGTTGATTTTCTCATCCATATAGCAAATTTCCCAATACAGTGTAATGAATATTCCATTCTTTCTTTATTAATGTATGATGCCTCCTTTATTACACATGAAGAAGTTGTAATATAAATTAAAGTTGACTCTGAATTACTCATTCTATTTTACTCATTTATTCAATTATTCTTGCATCAATATCATACGTTATAAATCGTTTTGACTTTATAATATTTCTTCATACTGACAGAACAAGTTTCTCTTCTGATCAGCTTTGAATTGAATTATAAAAACCTGATTTGGAAGAAATATATATTTCTATACATATATACATATGAATATATAGAGATCTGCATTTTCAATCTGTCACCTGAAAACTTTGAGTAAAATTCTGTCACAGTCAGTTCCATTACAAAAAATGTAGAAACCAACGCATGTCAAAGAATCATCTTCTTGGTTACAGTAGCAAACATGTATCCATTACTTCCCATTGTGCCCCAGTACCTAATACTGTAATTGAACTTCAGTGGTAATAAGTAAACACTTGTTGATGGATTTAACTGTTTACTTAAGTTGTGCTAGAAGGATGAGAAGATGATAATGTCAGTCAAGACCAGGTATAATGAACAGCAAGAATAAACAAAATTTAACATCTTCTACACAATGTTACCATGCACAGAATTGATTGGCCTAACACCAGCAATCCTGATCCCAGTCTCATCTCCATGTTTTTTGTTGGAAGTTAAGAAATAACCGTCATCCTCAGGAAGAGAATGTAATGGAGAAGCTTCTTAGGATCAATATCTGTGTGTCCCTAACAGCCAAACCTGAAAAGCAAAATGAGACTTCATCTTGTGACAGTTCAGTTCTGGCCAACACTGGGAGTATCCTGTGATTGGCAGCTACAGACTGAGAGTTTACCTAAGTTTAAATCCTAGGTAATGTTACACCCTTCATGAATCTCTGGTACCCTACAGAACTGTGACCCACAATAAGAAAGGAACATATTATCTTCAGTTTAGATGTGTGAGTTAAATTAGTTTCAGTGGTTTTTTACAAAATCTCCATTGTTTAGCAATCATAGCCACTTTATCCCCTCTTCAGAGCCCACCATTGTCCTATTAAAGCCAATTATCAGTTTCAATATCACAGGAAATCTCTATCAGCTCAATAAATATTTGAGGGCAATTTCAAAGCTGGCATTATATTTATTTATTTCTAAGAATATTTTTCTATTCAGTTCAGACCAGAAGGGCAATCTGACAAACTCTTCTGGAAGATGTCTCAAACTCTCATGCTACAAAGAAATTGGTTGATTCATTTCTTATATATTAAAAATTTACTGAGCACTTACTATGTGCCAATTGAGGCATGGTGCATAGTGAGTGATACCTAGATAAATAAGACAACACGCCAGCATGCAGGGGTTTACAATATACAGGGAAATAAAAATACAAAAATTATAATGTGATAGGGAATTTTAAAAGAGATAAATCAAATTCTGTAAGAGAACAAAGGTAAAAATGTATATGAACTTGGTTGGGGCAATAAAAGCTTCATAGAAAAGATTCCCTAGGAGATGTTCATAAAGAATGGCTAAATGTTGGGTTATCAGAAAATAGGTGAATATATTTATTGAATACGTTCTACAGTCTAGATACTATATGAATAATAAAAATAGCTAATTTTTATCGAACAGACTCCAAGTGCCACATACTGTGCTAAGGGTTAATCTCATTCAACAAACAACCCCCTATGGAAAATACATTGATTCATTTAACAAATACCTTTTGAATACATACCAAGTGCCATGTATTTTCCTCATAAATACTATGACTGTCAGAGATGAAATTAAGGCTTAGAGAGTCAGTGGAGCTGGAATTTGAACCTATATAATCTGCAGTTTGATAGCAGCACTCTATTACTTCCCATAGTGAAGTACTGTAAAACTGGGCTGTTTAATATGATAGACACTAGTCACATGCAACTATGAAGCACTTGCCATCCAGCTAGTCTGAATTGAAATGTACTGGTAAGCACAAATCACAAACCAGATGTTGAAGGCTCAGTATTTTTTAAACTATAAAATATCTCTAATAATTTCTTATATGGGCCGGAGGCTGTGGCTCATGCCTGTAATCCCAGCACTTTGGAAGTCAGAGGAAGGTGGATCACTTGCAGTCAGGAGTTTGAGACCAGTCTGGCCAACACGGTGAAACCCCATTTCCACCAAAAAAATACAACAATTATCCGGGTGTGGTGGTGGGCCTGTAACCCAGCTACTTGGGAGTCTGAGGCAAGAGGATTGCTCGAACCTAGGAGGCGGGGGTTGTAATGAGCCTAGATGGTGCCACTGCATTCCAGCTTAGGTGACAGAGCAAGGCTGTGCCCAAAAAAAAAAAAAAAAAAATTAATACATGACTTACATGTTTAAATGTCAATGATTTGAATAAGTAAATATATTACAGTAGTCGCCTCTTAATCCCAGAGAACCCCTAGTAAATGCTTGAAACTATGGATATCACAGTTACCAAGTCCTATATACTGTGTATACTGTTTTCCTACACACGCATACCTATGATAAAGTTTAATTTATAATGAGGCACAGAAAAAAACTAATAATGATAATAATAAAATAGGCCAATTTTTAAAAGTATATTTTCATAAAAGTTACATAAATGTGCTCTCTCTCTCTCTCTCTCACACACACACACAAACACACACACACACACACACACTCCATTTTGGACTGCAGTTGATTGCAGATAAATGAAATCTCAGAAATCAAATCTATAGATTAGAGGAAATTACTACATTAAAGTTAATTTCATCTGTCTTCCTGTTTTTGATTTTTATTAATATGACTACTGGAAAATTTAAAATTATAAATGTAGCTCTAGAGATGACAAGGATGAATAGACAGATGCCCTACAGGTTGCCTTGCAGCCCAGGGAAGAAGACGGGTTCGTACAAAGCAGCAGAATCCCGAACAGTATGTGATAATTTCCAAAGGGAGTGCATAAATACAGTTAGTGAAGCGTTATCAAGAGACAGAAATTCCTTCTGACTAGGATAATTACATATTTCTACTGGCTTGGTTACAACTGAATTTTCACAGAATTCCAAATCTAAGTATTTTCTCTAACCCACAGGTTATCGTGAAAGCATGAAGAAGCCCCAATGCCAATAGGAAAACCTCCGATTATGAATTCTGAGGCCCGATCAGCTACCTGCATAGAGATTGAGAACAAAATGGGCTAAAAAGACTCATGGCAACTTCAGAAGTCAGTTAGTCTAGATCTGCTAGCAAATAGCAGATTTTCTTCATCTGGTAAATATTTCATGTATGACTACCAGATACCGAGACTAAGATCTTAGATTACAATAATAGTTACCTTACTGGGTTACTTTTCCTTCTTTACCCACACATTACTAAAAACAGTTAAGCAGGGAATGGACCCAAAGGTTGACAACTGGATCTAAGAGGGAAAGCAAAGGTCCTGAGAAGTCCACAAATTAGCAAGTACCCTCTGAAAAATCAGAATTAATTACATCAACATAGCCTCACTGGGACTCCAGTGGTTTTTCATTTTTGATTCATTTTAAGAATTTAAATCTATTTTATGAACCAGCAGGATGTTTTGGAAGATAAACAAAGCTGTCTGCAGTTTGAATTTCTCCTGATTTTGTCTAGCTCCAATTTCACATTTACCTCATTCTCTCAATTGTTATGGACTACTTACTCTTTGACAACTCAAAGAAACAGATGTGTTTCAAACTAAGAGGCCAAATTCTTCTCCTGAGAATTCTCTTCCCCGGGAATTTCTATAAAAGGTGCTATAAAAAGTGAATCTTCCTGGCAGCATTCTGGAGGCGAGCTCTTGCTCTGCATGGCATCAAGTTACCTGGAGGCTGTTCAGCATTTATGGCTCCGGAGCTATAACTTTCAAATGCAAATGTGATACAAGCAAGACCACTTGAGACATGAGAACATATTGAGATGTCATTGTAATTACATAGGACTCAGGCCTGGCCAGCAAGCCAGGACTATGTACGTGCAGGGGTGATTTGCTTCAAGCCAGTTCGTCTTTCTCCTCAACTCCCAGAGGCCCAGCCAAGGATACAGAGAAACTGAAATGCTATGAGCCCCGTTCTGGAACTGTAAACACTGACTGCAAACTTCCCAGTGGATAAGGCAGCGTTGAGTCTCTAACCACATACCAGGCACGCTGTTAACGCCCGTTCTTACAGCAGTGGTCATTTAAAATTATTAATTTCCATTTACAAAATCAGAAACTGAGGCACAGGTTGACTAGGAACTCACATAGTGATTAGCAACTCGGATCAGAACTAGATTAGTTAACTCACTTGCCCATAATGAAACAAGGATTCAAAGACAGGGTTGTCTGAATCTATGTTCTTGTTTTCAAACACCATGACACACTTCCTACCACAGAATATTTTGTTTTAACAATGGAAAATGCATCTTCTCTATCATCCTTCAAAGTATTTGATATAATTGGGAAAATCAAGTCATGATTAGTAACCATGTTTTCTCATCTGTAAAATGAGTTAATGGTAACAGTATCACCATAACATCTGGTTATTAAGGGGTGGTATGGAGCTCTGTGTAAAAGTCATGTTTCTCTTTGTCTAATGATTGTCCCCTTCATTCCACAGAGGATTTGAAATGACTTGGCCTGGTAAACAGCTCCCCTAGACATCCATTTATTCATCAATAAATGGGGATAAAAACATCAGCCACATGTTGATTGGGGTTGAACCAAGCAGCTTGGGTTGGTTGCTGGAGTGAAATGGTGGATCTGAAAACACTATTTATTGCTAAGTGCTATGCCAATGTGACTTTGCAATTCAGTATGGGAGCTAAAGAAGAGTTACAGAATCCAGGACCTTGTTATGTTTTGTTTTTTCTCTCAATCCATAAAAGGGTATAGTGAAAGGAAACAAAACACTTCATTTTCTTTTTTTTTTTCTGTTACCCACAAACTGGGACGTGCTTCTTTTAATTAATCCATCATGTTCCTGGTACTCACAGCTCCAAGGGTTCAAGGAAAGATGACAGTGGCCCTCATCCCAGAACTTGCTACCTGGCAGAATGTTTCTGGAAAAGAGTGTTCGTCTTTTGGGGATACTTAATAGTACTCCCCACGGTATCATTTTCTGGACAGCTCCATTTTGCAAGAAAGGTCAGGGGGCAAAGTGAAGCCCTCACAGGTAAATATTGAACCAGGTGTTGAAACACCACCAGACACCATACACAAATAGCAGTTGCTAGAGGGAACGTAAAGACCTCATCACCTGGCAACAACTCCAAATAAGGTTTCTTCATGAGAGATTGTGACAGAAGGAGAATCAAATATCCATGGTGTGTGGCCAGGCTTCCATGCCTGTACACATCAAACTTTCCTGAGCAAAGCAAAAGGGATTACTCAGGAACTTCACAGTAATGGAAAGACGATGCAAAGGAAAGTGTGCTTCTTCTGAAAGGGGAAGTTGCAATGGAGTTAGTCTAGATTCTTTTTCTGCAACTCTAATCTTTGTGTAATTGTTCTATGGTCCACAGATGTCATCTGGGGAAGATTTTATGGATATGGCTCAGACTCTCATTTTACAAAGTGTAAGCCAGTGTCACACACATAGAGAGAGGAGGAGTAGGAGGAATTAGCATTTATTATCTCTTGTGTGTCATGTCATGTGCTGGCTGGTTGGTTCTCATTGTCTCATTTGATTCTCACAAGAGCCTCCCAGATACTCTGAATTTATATGGCAAGAAATTGAGACTCAGAGTTATGCTCAGTTTATGTAACTAGTAAATGATCAAACCAGAATTCAAATTAAAATTTCTGTTATACCAAAAACCATATTTTTCTAATTTACCATGATCCAACATTGTCTCAATAGGGGCCATTACTAATTTAACTTCCCCAATTCTCACTCATCTATCATGAAATACATGAGGCTGGCACTAGACTTATCACTTGAGCTAAACCCTATTAAGCCATGAGTTCTGGTCCTCTTAAAGGTTTCCATTCGTGTAATTCAAGTCTCTATTTACTCTCTTTTATTTATTGGTACCCAAATAAAATTTCAAGTAGAAGTTCTTATTCATAAGCTTTATAGGGACACCCAAGTCTAGTGCTTGAATGGGTTGTAGAAATCGAATGGCCCAAATCTCCTAATTTTATAGATTAGAAAACTCAGATATTGAAGAGTTGAGCATTTGCTTAACTTAGCACAGTCCACACTGAAAACAACAAGAGAGCCCAAGCCCGTATCTAAAAATTGTGGGTCTTGTTATATAAGAGTCATAGAAGTAATTTGTTGTTGTTGTTGTTGCCCAGGCTGGAGTGCAGGGGTACGATCTTGACTCACTGTAACCTCTGTCTCCCAGGTTCAAGGGATTCTCCTGCCTCAGCCTCCCGAGTAGCTGGGATTACAGGTGTGCATCACCATGCTCAGCTAATTTTTTGTATTTTTAGTAGAGATGGGGTTTCACCATGTTGGCCAGGATGGTCTCGAAATCCTGACCTCAGGTAATCTGCCCACCTTGGCCTCCCAGAGCACTGGGAGGATAGATTTTGATATAGTTCTTTACCACAGAACCTACCACAGAACCTATTACAGGCATGAGCCATTGCCCTGGGCCAGCAATAAATCATATGTGTGTATGTATATATATATATATATATATATATATATATATATATATATATGTCTGTGTGTGTGTGTGTGTGTGTGTATAAAATATATTTCAATCAGATAATGTTATTTATTGTTTCCATCTAAAGGGATGATAAGGTTAAGCAGGCACTTACAATAATAAAGAAAGGCCTAGAATGTAAAGACAAGGGATCTGAATTCATTGCTCAGCTTTGCTTGCTTTGTGACCTTGAAAAACGTATTGAATCTCTCAAAACTTTGTTTTTCTTATCTATAAAACCAAAAGCTTTGGTGTTCTTATCTCTACCTTAACAACTTTAAGGATTTAATAAATAACATAGACAAAATACCTGGCACAGCCTGACAGATACTAACCATGCAATAAGATTTAAAGTTTTTCACATACTTCTTACAAATTTAAGAAAAGAAGAGAAAACAGTAATGGCAATGCCTCAGTGTTTCTTAACTCATTTTTTGAGACACAGTTAAATTCTAGAATTATGGGTCCAGGCTTACAAAAGAAAAAAAGCAGAGACTCAGAACAATGTTAGACATGTAAGCAAAAACTACAACCCAATCACTACAAGAGCATAAAAATACCACATCAAATCATCCGCAGTTGTCACATTATTTATTCACACTGTCGAGCACATCAGCATCATATCTCTCTGTGAGTAGAACTGTTTACTGCTCTAGCTGTGCTCATCTCACACTCACAAGGCTGAGGTCCCACCCAACACAATCATTGCAACTCTTCCTTTGGTACTAGCTTGGTATCTAACTGTGCCTCTGCTTTCTTGCAACAAATTGCATTCAACCCTATACCATATCCTAAAACAATACGCATATCCTTAACACAGTATACACATGCACACACACACACATATTCAGTTGTAGCAAAAACAAATATGCATACATGACTATGACCAAAGCCCTGGCATTTAGGTAATCTGCAAGCTCAGCCTGCTGCTGGGCTCCAGGCTGCTCAAGAGTCTGAGAAATCTTGTGTATCCCTGCTCTTCCACCTTGAAATCTTAAAGTCTGAGTCCTAGGTACCCAGGCTGGAATCCAGGACATGCACCTCTTCCTCACTTGCTATTTCCTTTTGAAGTGAAGGAGAATCTGTTGTATGATAAATAAGTACTGCAAAGTTTTTTAAGGACATCTTTCAGGAATTAAGCTTTAAGAATTGTTTATGATGATGATTATATGGATTATATCTCCAAATAAACAGTGTCTTCTTCAATCAGAATCACTGCATTTGCCTCATACAAAGTGGCAGGCCACTCTAGCCATTCTAGGACATTAGTTCAAATCTGTCAGTGCTGATAATGATAAGCAATTGTCTCCAACTGTGTGTGCTCTGTCTGTTGGTTTTAATTGAGTGTACGTTGAACAAATATTCATTGTCACTAAGCTAATTCTGCTCAACCTTTCTGGTATGTTCAGCAGACAGAATAAAGGTAAAAAGAAAAACAGAGAGAGAGAGAAAAGGAGACACAGAGGGAAGGAAGAAGGAGGAAAAAAAGGAAGGAAGGAGGGAAGAAAGGAAAAAATTAAGTCCTTCTCCCATGCCAAGACCCACAAAATGCTGGATGTCATCAGGAAAGATATTAGAAATGAAATGGAAAGGGTCAGGCATGTGGTTCACTTTTGTAATATCAGCATTCTGGGAGGCTGAGTTGGGAAGATTGCTTGAAGTCAGAAGTTCGAGACCCAGCTTGGGCAACATGCGAGAACCTGCCTCTACAAAAAAATTTTAAAAATTAGCCAGGCATGGTGCTACATGCCTGTAGTCCCAGTTACTCAGGAGGCTGAGATAGGGTGCTTCCTTAAGTCCAGGAGTTCAAGGCTGCAATGAACTGTCATCCCAACACTGCATTTTAGCCTAGGTGACAGAGAAAGACAAGTCTCTAAAGAAACTAAAATTAGCAACAGCAGAAAAAGTGAAATGGAAAGCATGACCCCATATTTTATACAGGTGACCATAGGTCACTTTATAGGGACTTTGGTTAGTCCCCCAGCTCTGCATCACCTGTGCCCACCCCTGGGGCCCCTGGGATCTACCCTCAGAAACTCCCTTCTGGGAATTAAGGCAATCACTGTGAACATTCTCATCTTATATCTTGGTTCTAGAATTTATTTCTTCTTCCTATGATAAAGTCCAAACCTTGTCCTCTAACCCTCAAATTGAGACTCATATTACTTTTCATGATTAAGCCCCTGCCTCTGCCTCACTACCACCTAATACGTCATGTCTTTCAATAACACAATTGAGTCACTATGAACTGAACATCATGTAAACTAAATTTTCACACTTTATTTTAATCCTCACAAAATTCATTCAAGACAGGTGTAATTATCCCCATGCTATAAATAAGGAAACTGACATGTAAAGAGGAAACTCACCTAAGGTCATGCCACAGCAAGTAGTAAAATGGATTTTGATACATTTTTTTTTTACCCCAGAGCCTATTTTTTAAAAAAAGCTAAACACTATACAGGAGTGTTCGGTGTTAAGTTTTTTAGTTTTTTTTTTTTTTTTAAACTAAACACTAAACACTCCTGTATTCTTGTCTTTCAGATATTGATAATCTAGCGGTATATGGAGACAAGAAAATTAATAGCATTGGAACATGATGACAGAAGCAAGTAAATAATGTTGCCTTAGCAGAGGAGAAAGCAGTTCATTCTTCCTGAGGCTTATCTGTATAAAGAGAAAGAGGAAGTGCGGGGATGGGCTTTCAGGAAAATGAAAATGCATGAAAGGCCATTAGTAGCTTATAGTCAGAATTAGGTGTTTGGTAGGAATATGGCAATAGAAAAAAACTCAAATATTGTTTGAGATTGATTAGAGAAGAATTTGAATGCAAACTAGTAAGTTAAGACATTCTCTTTGGACAAGTATGCTTTCAATAAAACTTTCCTTTTCTCAAGTTCGGAAAATGGATGAGAGCAGAAAGAACCAGAAGCAGAGAGGCTTTCATGGTCCACACTGAGATGATAAGGCCTGATCCAGGTTTCTGTGGCAGAGCAGAAAGAGTTAAGAAGTAGAATTTAACATTCTATTATTGGTAGCCAGTCAGGTTATGAGGATTGAGAGTAAATAATTAATTGAAGATTCCAGTTTAGGCAATGATTCCAGAAATCTCACTATCTGCCTTTTTTTTACAAACACACACACACACACACACACACACACACACACACACACACACACATATATATAATTGCCCTTTAGGTTCTGGGATACATGTGAAGAACATGCAGGATTATTCCATAGGTACATACATGGAAATGTGGTTTTCTGCCTCCATCCCCATCACCTATATCTGGCATTTCTCCCCATGTTATCCCTCCCCAACTCCCCACCCTCATCACTGTCCCTCCCCTAGTTCCCCCTCACAGATCTCAGATTGTGTGATATTCCTCTCCCTGTGTCCACGTGTTCTCATTGTTCAACACCTGCCCTTGAGTGAAAACATATGGTGTTGGATTTTCTGTTCTTGTGTCAGTTTGCTGAGAATGATGGTTTCCAGATTCATCCATGTCCCTATAAAGGACATGAACTCATCCATTTTTATGGCTGCATAGTATTCCATGGTGTATATGTGCCACATTTTCCCTGTCCAGTCTATCATCGATGGGCATTTGGGTTGGTTCCAGATCTTTGCTATTGTAAACAGTGCTGCAATGAACATACCTGTGCATGTGTCTTTATAATAGAACAATTTATAATTCTTTGGATATATACCCAGTAATGGCATTGCTGGGTCAAATGGCATTTCTATTTCTAGGTCCTTGAGGAATTGCCACACAGTCTTCCACAGTGGTTGACCTAATTTACACTCCTACCAACAGTGTAAAAGTGTTCCTATTTCTCCACAGCCTCTCCAGCATCCCTGGTCTCCAGATTTGTTAATGATCGCCATTCTAACTGGCTTGAGGTGGTATCTCAATGTGGTTTTGATTGCATTTCTCTAATGACCAGTGATGATGAGCATTTTTTTCAAATGTTTGTTGGCCTCATACATGTCTTCTTTTGAAAAGTGTCTGTTCATTCCTTCACCCACTTTTGAATGGGCTTGTTTGTTTTTTTCTTGTAAATCTGTTTTAGTTCTTTGTAGGTTCTGGATATTAGCCCTTTGTCAGATGGGTAGATTGCAAAAAAATTTTCCCATTTTGTTGGTTGCTGGTTCACTCTAATGATTGTTTCTTTTCCTGTACAGAAGCTCTGGAGTTTAATTAGAGCCCATTTGTCTATTTTGGCTTTTGTTGCCAATGCTTTCGGTGTTTTAGTCATGAACTCTTTGCCTATGCCTATGTCCTGAATGGTTTTGCCTAGGTTTTCTTCTAGGGTTTTTAAAGTGTTGGGTCTTATGTTTAAGTCTTTAATTAATCTGGAGTTAATTTTAGTGTAAGGTGTCAGGAAGGGGTCCAGTTTCTGCTTTCTGCACACTGCTAGCCAGTTTTGTTGATCTTTTCAAAAACCCAGCTCCTGGATTTATTGATGCTTTGAAGGGTTTTTTGTGTCTCTGTCTCCTTCAGTTCTGTTCTGATCTTAGTTGTTTCTTGTATTCTGCTAGCTTTTGAGTTTTTTTGATCTTGCTCCTCTAGCTCTTTCAATTTTGATGATAGGGCATCAATTTTAGATCGCTTCTCATGTGGGCATTTATTGCTATAAATTTCCCTCTAGACACTGCTTTAAATGTGTCCCAGAGATTCTGGTATGTTGTGTCTTCATTCTCGTTGGTTTCAAAGAACATCTTTATTTCTGCCTTTATTTCATTGTTTAACCAGTCAACATTTAAGAACCAGTTGTTCAGTTTCCATGAAGCTGCGCGGTTCTGAGGTAGTTTCTTAATTCTGAGTTCTAATTTGATTGCCCTGTGATCTGAGAGACGGTTTGTTATGATTTCCGCTCTTTTGCATTTGCTGAGGAGTTATTTACTTCTAATTATGTGGTCAATTTTAGAGCAGGTGCAATGTGGTGCTTAGAAGAATGTATATTCTGTGGAATTGTGGTGGAGACTTCTGTAGATGTCTATTATGTCCGCTTGGTCCAGATCTGAGTTCACGTCCTAGATATCCTTGTTAATTTTCTGTCTCATTGATCTGTCTAACATTGACAGTGGAGTGTTGAAGTCTCCCACTTTTATTACGTGGAGTCTAAGTCTCTTTGTAGGTCATTAAGAACTTGTTTTATGTATCTGGGTGTTCCTGTATTGGGTGCATATATATTTAGGATAGTTAGCTCTTCTTGATGCATGATCCTTTTACCATTATGTAATGCCTTTCTTTGTCTCTTTTGATCTTTGTTGGTTTAAAGTCCATTTTATCAGAGACTAGGATGGCAACTGCTGTGGTTTTTTTTGCTGTCTATTTGCTTGATAAATCTTCCTCCATCCCTTTATTTTGAGCCTATGTGTGTCCTTGCACATGAGATGGGGTTCCTGGATACAGCACACTGATGGGTCTTGACTTTTATCCAATTTGCCAGTCTGTGTCTTTTGATTGGGGCATTTAGCTCATTTACATTTAGGGTTAATATTGTTATGTGCGAATTTGATTCTGCCATTTTGATGTAGCTGGATGTTTTGCCCATTAGTTGACACATTTTGTTCATTGTGTCAATGGTCTTTACCATTTGGTAAATTTTTGGATTGGCTGCCTGGTACTGGTGGTTCCTTTCCATGTTTAGTGCTTCTTTCAGGAGCTCTTGTAAGGCAGGCCTAGTGGTGACAAAATCTCTCAGCAATTGCTTGTCCATAAAGGATTTTATTTCTCCTTCACTAATGAAGCTTAGTTTCTCTGGATATGAAATTCTAGGTTGAAAGTTATTTTCTTTAAGAATGTTCAATATGAGCACCCACTCTCTTCTGGCTTGTAGGGTTTCTGCTGAGAGATCCACTGTGAATGTGATGGACTTGTGTTGGTAACCTGACATTTCTCTCTGGCTGCCCTTAGCATTTTTTCCTTGATTTCGACCCTAGTGAATCTGACGATTATGTGCCTTGGAGTTCTTCTTAAGGAATATCATTGTGGTGTTCTCTGTATTTCCTGGACTTGAAGAGTGGCCTGCCTTTCTAAGTTGGGGAAGTTTTCCTGGATAATATTCTGAAGAGTGTTTTCCAGCTTGGATTCATTCTCTCCATCACATTCAGGTACACCTATGAAACATAGATTAAGTCTTTTCACATAATTCCATATTTCTTGGAGGCTTTGTTCATTTCTTTTTACTCTTTTTTCTCTAGTTTTGCCTTCTCGTTTTATTTCATTGAGTTCATCTTCAATCTGATATCCTTTCTTCTGCATGTTCGATTCAGCTATTGAAACTTGTATATGCTTCATGAAATTCTCCTGCTCTGTTTTTCAGCTCCATCAAGTCGTTTATATTCTTCTCTAAGTTGTTTATTCTGGTTAGCATCTAATTTAACCTTTTTTCTAGGTTCTTAGCTTCTTTGCATTGGGTTAGCACATGTTCTTTTATCTCAGAGACGTTTGTTATTACCCACCTTCTGAAGCCTGTTTCTGTCAATTCATCAGATTCATTCTCCATCCATCTTTGATCCCTAGCTGGTGGGGAGTTGTGATCCTTTGGAGGAGAAGAGTAGTTCTGGTTTTTGATGTTTTCATCCCTTTTTCACTGGTTTCTTCCCATCTTAGTGGCTTTATCTACCAGTGGTCTTTGTAGTTGGTGACTTTTGGATGGGGTCTCTGAGTAGACATCCTTTTTGTTGATGATGAAGTTATTTCTTTCCGTTTCTGAGTTTTCCTTCTAACAGGCTCCTCTGCTTTAGGACTGCTGGAGTTCCACTCCAGACCCTGCTTGCCTGAGGATCACCTGCAGGGACTACAGAACAGTAAGTGTTGCTGCTGGTTTCTTCTTCTGTTATCTTATCCCAGAAGGCTACCTGCCAGATGTCGTCCTGAGCTCTTCTTTATGAGGTGTCTCTTTGGGTGTACAGGTGTCGGGGAGCTGCTTGAGGAAACATTCTGTCCCTTTTGGAGCTCAAGTGCTGTGCTGGAGTTCCACTGTTCCATGCAGAGCTGCTGGGCGGGTACCCTTAAGTCTGCTGCAGCTGACCTCATAACTGCCTCTTTTTCCAGGTCCTCTGTCCTAGGAAGGTCAGCTTTATTTATAGTTTCTTGTCATGCTGCTGTCTTTTTTCATAGATGCCCTGCCTGCTTGAAGTAGTCTAGCACAGGTGTTGCTGAGCTGCCGCAGGCTCTACCCAGCTGCCGTGTGAACTGCCGACATAGTGGCCAACTGCCGAGGTAGTGGTGGCCAACTTTCCCCCACTGAGCTGGACCATCCTGGGTCCAGCTGCACTTGCAAAAATCTCAATCCAGAGCATTTCAGATTGCTTGTTTTGTGCGGGTGGTACCCTCAAGCCAGATGGTGTGGTTCCCCGTCCCTGCCCCTCCCTTTCAATTGAATGGGCAGCTCTGTCTCCCAGGCCTTCTAGGAGCCAGTTGAAACAGGCACCCAGATTTGTGTGAGTTCCTGTGCCCCAACCCGGCACCAGTTGAAACCGCCATGCTGAAAACTCATGGTGCTTTTCAGCCCAGGAATCTCCTGGTCTGTGGGCAGTGAAGATTTGTTTAGAAATGCTGTGGGCACTTCACCCTCTATGTTGTTTTTGCTGGGAACTGCACTCCAGAGCTGTTCCTATTCGGCCATCTTGGATCCTCCCTCCATATATTTGTTTTGTACTTTGGGTTATTATCCGATGACACTTTGTTGATTGATTTTGCTCAGATTGTTCTAGCTTTGGCCACTGGATGCTCTTTTATTTGACTCCTCCTGTGTTCCTATGAGACACCCTTAATATTGTTTTAACACTTTTTAACACTTTTTTACTTTCTGGAACTATGTTATGCTACAAGTTTACCTTATATATTTTTTACCCTACTCTTTGTCCAAGAAGCCCTGGTTCCTTTTATGGGAAATGGTATTAGAGACTATGTGATAAGATCTGTGTGATAAGTGTTCTTGTTGCTACTGAATGCCATGGCATGTATGGACCTTGATGCATGAACTACAGCCTGTATTCCTTTCCAGCTTATCTCAATTGATCAACTCAATTATTCTTTGGGCTTCAACCTCGCTGTTCTTCCTTTCATTCCTGGGAGGCCCTATACTCCCTCCAGCTTCAAAGACTTGCACATACTCTTGTCTTTACTAAATTTTCATTGCCACTGCCTTTACTCCTTAACCATTTTTACTTTGTTATTTTCTACTTATTCTTTAAATATTCTCTTTGCAGAGGCACCTTCCAAAATACCCATCTTAAATTAAACCACGGTATACACTTTCACCATCTTGTATCATTTTCTTCGTTACTTATCACATTTTGCAGTTATTTGTCTATTTGTATAATTATGTTATTAGTGTCTATTTCAACCAGTAAGCTGTGAGAGACTGTCTTTGTGTTCTTATAAATTGTATATCCAGAATCTAGCACATTGCATATCATATGATAAATATATCATAAATATTTAAAAATAAATGAAATAAATGAAGAGTTATCCTATAGATGAGAGCCAAAAAATGGTTTGTTGCTATTTAGGACAGAAAAATATAATCCATAAGACAAGGTTAAAGAAGGGCAGCTTTGGATTCAAAACAAATTTCTTATCAATTCTTTGGGAATTGGATATTCCCAAAGTATCCATTTGGGAAATGGGCTGAACCATGGAGTAATGAGCACTTTGTCACTGAATGTGTTTAAATAGACAATAGAAAATCATCTATTATTAATGTCTGTGAAGGGACTTGTTATATTGATGAGAAATAAGCAATTGGGGCATCAATATGTTCCATTTCAACAGTGTGATATGGTGGAAAACAACAGATAAATAAGCCAGGTGTACCTGATTTTATTCTCCCCCCACTACTTTCTTGTTATGTGATTTTGGGCAAGTGATTTATCTTTGCCTAGCCTCAGATTTTTCATTTATAAAGTGGGAATAATAACAGTGTGCATAGTTGAGTTGTGATGAGAGTTAAATTACATGACATTTGTGAAGTGTATAGTATAATTCCTGGCACAGGCGAGTGCTCAATAAATAGTAGCTACTATTATATTATGAGGCAGACAGGACCTGTAAATAGCACAGGATTTGGAGACAAGCACATGTGGTTTTGAATTCCCACCATTATTTGCAGTTGTACTATTTTGACTAAGTTGCCTATGGTCTCTGATCATCAGTTTCCTTAGCTCAAAAGTACAGCTATTAATAGTTATTATTTTGCGAGGTTGTTAAGAGTAAGAAATATGAAAACAAATGTATGTACATTGCCCTAATGTGCTCTCCATATATCCTTCTGCAGCAAGATGATTTGAATGTTCTCCAAAAAGATGCTCAAGTAAACAGATTTTTTTTTCCCAGTGGGCATGCAAATTGAGGGTAAGGAATGAATGACCCAGCACAATAGAAGGAGAACATTTTAGAGGCTGAAGAAGGTAAGAGAAAGTGCAGGGTCAGGGCAATAAGTATCTTAGATGAAGGAATGCTTTCCATGATAGAAGAGGTATTATATATATTAAGCAGTGATGGGAGCAGTGATGTTTTCCCGTGTCATGTAATTTTCTTTTTGATTTCCCCCCACATAACCAACTCTATATTAGTCTCAAATTTTCTTGAATTTGTTTGTTTGTTTTGGGAGGAGGAAAACACTGATAAATCTGAACTCAAGGTGGCCTCAACGTACGAGCAGAGACTGCCACAGGGGCCTGGTCCCATTCGGATTGTACTAGATTCTTCCCCTTTCCCCTTCTAATTCTTAGGTACTGAGATTATAATATCTTTCTGGGGTATGCATTGCTGTAAGAATGAAATAAAATGAACAGAGGTAGGAAAACCACTAAAACATAAATTGATAAATACAGATAAGTAAACATTTCTATTTTTACTACTGACCCGAAGAACTAGAAAATTCAGAATTATAGTACTGATAGATGAGTATAAGCATTCTGAAATCTTCCAGCTACTCCGTCATTTGAACTGTTTCATGCCATCAGCTCTCCAAACCATCTCCCAAATATCCAGCTCTCTTAAGAGCAGGGGCAGTGCCATTCATTCAATCATTCACGCAATCTAAAAATATTGAGTCTCTACACTATGGCAGTAATCATTCTAGTAGACAGGGCTACAATGATGAACAAGTCACAAAGTCCTAATGGAGTTTCAATTCCAGCGTTTGCTGGTGATAATGGGTGGGGGAAGATAGCAACAATGAAAGAAACAAACAGAAAATATATAAAGATTACTATGCTCCCTATGGCTTGTTCATAATTATACCCCTCAACACAATGTCTAGCATGCAGTAGGTACTCAATAGCTTAAATGTATAAATGTGTATTTCAAAACCCTTTCTTCTGGGGCAACAGTCTGCTTTCTGCAACTGATAACTCACTTGAACTAATGTATTTTGCTGCAAATGTGCATTTTAACAACGGCCATTTGCTTAATGCTGTACTAGAAGGAGACACTGAACTGGAGCATAGATAAAGCCAGTGGGAAGCATTTTGGGGTTCAGAAGATTTGGGTCACTTTTTAGCTTACATTTATTATGGTACTTCCTCTCTTTGAACTCAAGGCCCATTTTTTTTCAAAGCAGGGAAGGTACATAGCAGTGTTAGTTGTAAGTGAAAGGAATTATATGCTTCTTTTACAAGAGCTAATTCTAAATTATTTGAGCAACATTCAGAACATTATTTTAACACAAGCTTGTGGAAGATTCAATTTAACTCTGTAGAAAACTTAGATGAGTTTTTTGCTTAAATGCTTGCTAAGTAAGATTGTAAAAATAAAACTTTGAGGGAACTCTTGAGGTGGTCAGATATGATATGGGGACTTGGGATTTATTTTTTTATAAGGGATACAATTATTTACAAAATCTGCATGGACTTAAATAATAACTATTTTCTAAGACATTAACGCACTATAATATTACACAGGGCTAAAAAGTAGACAGGTAAAACAAATGGTTTCAGAAAGTTATATATCTTCCCCACTTCCTTCAATAATTTGGCTGCCAAATTTTTGGAAAAGTATTAACTGACCACAAAGAATGCACTATGTAGTAAAATTTCATCTAATATTTGATTAATCAACAATTTAAAAATAATATGACATAAGGATAATTGAAAACATTTCTAATTTTTAGAAAGATAGCGTCCTATTTGTTAATATTGATTAGTTTTATACCACTGTGGATTTCAGCACATTTTGAATTCTGAGGGAGGAGGGAACAGTGTGTGGCTCACAGCATTAGAAATGTGGTAACATCAGCTCTTCCAATAACAAGTTATACTGCTGTGGGTGAATGAAAATAATTACTTGACTTTTCCAACTCTCCTTTCCAAAGCTATAAAATGTGAGATTTGGAAAGGATAATATATACTTTTCTTCCAGTTCTAATAATGGATAATCTTTTTGATGCCTGATTTTAATATTTTAATTGAGGAACTAGGTAAGGACCACTTATTTAATAGCCAACTAAGAATTTTTGATAAATTAAACACAATATAATATTACTCATTGTGTCTTGATTCAGCTGTATTTAAAATATTCTGTTTAATTTGAGCTTTTTCCTTCCCAAATGATTTGCATACTATTTGTCTCCTGGCTACTAAATATCAATTTAACTTAAAGACTTCTCATTTTCTAAACTCTTATGAATTAATTATCATTCTCTCAATAAATTATTGGAAATGAATGACTCAAATATAAAAGTCTGAAACATCTATACTATTTCTTTATTTAGCATTTTCTTCACATTACCCAGGACAGGAGTTCTGTTCCTGATTATGGTGAAACTAATATGACACTTGCCTTTCTACTGTAAAACTACTAGATCCTTGGGGAAAATGCATGAAATAACTGTTTTCTGACATTGTACAAGAAAGAGGCCATGTAGAGCTACAATCCCTGGGCGAAGGGACAACATGTGTGCTCTAGGATCAATCATGTTGGCCTTTGGCCTGGAAGCAATTTATGAGAGGTAGAGGGCAGGCAGAGCATGGTGGTCTTGCTATGTTATGAAATGCCAAAATCACTTCAGGCACTTAACACAAGATTAGATGCTAAAGAATAAAAGATTGCTGAACTGGAAATCACAGAAATAGAAACACCCAAATGAAGCACAGAGAGAAAACCATTCTCTTAAACATTTAAGAGAGCCTTGGCATCCTAGTGAACAATGAAGGAGTCTAATTTTACCAATATGTAATTTGAACTCCAGAAGGAGGAGGGTAGAAAAATATGTTAGAAAAGATGGACCTGAAATTTTTAGCAATCACTTATTCTGAAGGAAGGCAGAAAAGAAAACATTAAAAATAAAAGAGATAAACTGAAAACAAAATTATAGTTCTAAATTAATCATCTTGATAATTACATTAACTATATATTTTCCAAACATTCCATTTAAATTCCAGAAAGCTAACCAAAGATAATTTACAAGGGAGTCGGGAGACTAAGGATGTCCTCATACTTTAAATCCCAAACAAAGGAAGTCAGAAAACAATAAAGACATTTTAAAAGTGATTGAAGAAAAAATATTTTTTCAACCTAGAAATCTATAACTAACAAAGCTGTATTTCAAAAATGAATGAATGAAAAATGGAAGTTCTCTAGACGACAATAGCTGAGAGAATACATTGCTGGCACACCTGCACTATAGAATATATGAAAGGAAGTTCTTCAGACAGAAGGAAAACAATACCAGATGGAAACATATATCTACAGAAAAAAATAAAAAGCAGTAGAAACAATAAATATTAGAGAATTTTCTTTTATTATTTCTTTAGAAGATGATTGCCTGCTTACAGCAAAAATAATAACATTATATTATTAGGCTATAGCATGAGACGTAAAGTATATTAAAATGGTAATACAAAGAAAGGAACAGTAAATAAAAAGATATGCTGAAAATGTTTACATTATAGGCAAAGTGGTATAACATTATTTCATAAGCTAAAGATGAGTATGTAAACCCTAAAATTTCATGTTTAAAAAATTAATGTAGCTTACAAAACGATCAAAACAATAATGGAACTAAAATTAAATCATAGAAAATTCACTTAATCTGAAGGAAGACAGAAAAGAAAAGAAAAAATTAAAAACAGAAGAGATAAATAGAAAATAAAATGATAGTCTGAATCAATTATCTTGATAATTACATTAAGTATATATTGTCTAAACATTCCATTTAAAAGCAGAGATTATCAGACTATCTGATAGCAAAGATTATCAGATTAAAAAATATGGTATGTACAATAAAACTCAATGAAATGTAAATTTTAAAATGACTTTAAAGTAAATGAATTAAAAAGCAAACATGAATTGAAAGAAAGCAGGAGTGACTTATATTAGTACCAGACCAAGTATTTTCCAAAATAGAGACTATTACTCATAATAAGGAGGAGTTTTTCCTGATGATTAAAAGACTAGATCATTATGAAGGAAGAACAAATTTCAATGCATTTAATAATACAGCTTCAAAATGCATAATGCAAAAACTGACAGAGCTGAAAAAAGAAATTGATTAAAGCTATCTTGTATTTGTAGTCTTTAAAGTCCATCTTGGTAACTGACAAACAAAAAGTAGAAAGAAAATTAGAAAGAATATAGAAGACTTGAACTTAAGTGCCATTGATACAGCACTACACCCAATATAGGCAGAATATATATCTTTACAACTGTGTAAGGAATAGTTATGAATATAGATTATATGCTTGTCCATAAAATGCCTCAGTTAATTTAAAAGGTTTAAAACATTATAAATTGTACTATCTAGCAAACAAAATTAAATTAAAAATCTAATGGTATTTCCATGGGTAACCTAAATAACATGATTTTGTGGCCAGAAACTGAATACCTTCATTTTCAACAATTTCAAAAATTTTAATAAGAATTCTTAGAATCTCTAGGATACTACTGTTAATTAAAAGTCTTCAAGACAAGAGGAAAATGGTAGATAGGAGACAGGACTAACATGAAGCACCCATTTGGAAAGACAGAACAGCATGTGGAGGCTCACATTGTGAGTTTTCACTCCCAGAACCACTGAAAGAACATTCTGGGACAATCAAAAGAATGCACAGACCCTTTGAAGGAAGTGGGTTGTCCCTGCAAACTCATTAGGGAGTCAAAAAATTGTGAGTTCCCAAAGTGTGAGAAGGAGAAGTCTCCACCTCTGTACACACGTCCTGATATGGTTTGGCTCTGTGTCCCATCCAAATCTCCTAGGGAATCGTAATCTCCTTGTGTCAAGAAGGGACCTGGTGGGAGGCGACTGGATCATGAGGATGATTTCTCCCATGCTCTTCTGGTGATAGTAAGTGAGTTCTCATAAGATCTGATGGTCTAAAAAGATGTGGCTTCCTTTGCACTCTCTCTCTCTCTCTCTCTCTCCTGCTGCCATGTAACACATGCCTTGCTTCCTCCTTACCTTCCACCTTGATTGTAAGCATCCTGAGGCCTCTCCAGCTGTGTGAAACTGTGAGTCAATTAAACCTATTTTCTTTATAAATTACCATTCTCAGGAAGACTAATGTATCCCCATTGGGGAACCTGAAAATCAGATCATGGAGAAGGATTTAACCTTACCTAGAGCTGAAACAGATTTAGAGAGCTAGGTGAAATATAAAAGTAGAAGCAGCACTTCCAGTCCCAACTAAAGTCCCAGGGAAGCCATCCCTGACTTTATCCCACAGAGGACCTTGGAAAAAGCAGCCAGCAGAATTGAGGAAGGGCTTCAGGGTAAAGGAAACTTTCCACTGAACTTTGTAATAATTTCTACTGAGCATGAATTTTCCTGAGCAGAATCTGGGGTTAAAGGCAGGGGTGAATCAGAAGTGCAGATACTAGCAAAGGCACCACAGCTGACAGTGCTGGAAGGCAGGGAGAAGTAAGGTCTGAGAGCCCTGCTTGCCTTCTTCTCTAGGGAAGCTTACGGTCTGGGACAAGATCCCAGTCCTGCTTTCTGTCTGCCTAGATATAAATTTGGTTCTGTTTGTGGGGCACAGAGGGAGTGAGCCTTGCATTGCTGGCTACCTGGGAGCCTGGTGAGGCTTGTCACTGCCAGCTTTTCCCACTTTCCTGATGACTTGCATGAGGCACCAAAGGCAGCCATAATCCCCCTGGAAACAACTCCATTGGACTGAGAACTACCTCCCCATTCTCCACAGTGGCCACAGCAATCCCTGCATAGGAAAATATGAGCTCAGACATGCCTAACCCTGCCCCCACCTGAGGGTTTGTCTCTACCCTCCTTGGTAGCCAAAGACAAAAGACATAAACTCTTGTGAGCTCTATGACCATGTCCATTACCTGAGAAACCTGAGTACTGATACTGGCCAATGCAGGATGAGTTTATATTCCCCTTCAACTACTGCAGCTATTGATCTCTTGAAAGAACCACCTCATGGCTGGAGGCCAACCAACTCCCGCCATTACAGCAACTCATAAAAGAATAACGCTGATCCAAAGAAAGAGAAAACAACAGCTAATTCCACTGTTTGCAACCCCTGGCTAACCAAATGTCCTGAGTCTATCCACATGACAACTTCACTGCTAGCATAAATAGAATTTGAGAAAACCAGTGCACTAAACAAGACTGCAACCAAAGAGTCCCAGAGTCCAAATCACACCCCTGCTACCTTCATCAGAGCGGGTTCTTGTGTCTAGGCCTGGGAGACCTGAAGATGGATTACATCACAGGACTCTTTGCAGACACTCCCCAGCACCAGCTTGGAACTAAGTAGCCCTGCTGGATGACTAGACCCAGAAAGACAATAACCATCCCTGCAGTTTGGGTCTCAGGAAGCCACATGCTAGGGGGAAGGGGAGAGCACCAAATCAAGGGATCACCCCACAGCATAAAAGAATCTAAACAGCAGCTCTTGAGTTCTGGATTTTTCCACTAAAACAGTCTACCCAAATGAGAAGGAACAAGAAAAGTCATTCTAGTAATATGACAAAACTAGGTTCTACAACAACCAGAAAAGATCACCCTAGCACTACAGCAATGGATCCAACCCAAGAAGAAATCTATGAATTGCCAGATAAGGAATTCAGAAGGTGGACTATTAAGCTACTCAAAGAGGGCTTGAATATCAACTTAAAAAATTTTTTAAATACAGGATATGGTTGAAAATGTCTCCAGAGAAATACATATCATAAAGAAAAGACAATCACAATTTCTGGAAATGAAAGACAAATTTAGAGAAATGCAAAATACATGGAAAACTTCAACAACAGAATCAAACAAATAGAAGAAAGAAATCCAGAGCTAGAAGACAGGATTTTGAATTAATCCAATTTGACAAAGACAAAGAAAAAAATTAAAGGAACAAAGCCTTCAAGAAATTTGGGATTATATTAAACTAAGAAAAGAGAGAAGATGCAAATAAGCTCAATTAGAAATGAAATGGAAGATATTACTACCAATACCACAGACATACAAACCATTATTCAAGGCTACTATAAACACCTTTATGTATACAAACTAGAAAATCTAGAGGAGATGGAAGAATTCCTGGAAATATATAACCCTCTTAAACCAGGAAGAAGTAGAAGCTGTGAATAGACCAATAACAAGTAGCTAGATTAAAACAGTAGTAAAAAACTTCTTGCCAACAATTAGAAGTATAGGACCAGATGAATTCAGAGCTGAATTCTATCAGACATTCAATGAAGAATTGCTACCAATCCTACTAAAACAATTTTAAAAGATAAAGAGGGAATCCTCCCTAAATCATTCTGCGTAGCCAGTATTAACCTAATACTGAAACCAGGAAAGGACATAACAAAAAAAGAAAACTATAGACCAATATCCCTGATGAACACGGGTGCAAAAATCCTCAACAAAATACTAGCTAACCAAGTCCAGCAGCATATTAAAAAAAAAAAAATCACACACCATGATCAAATGGATTTCATCTCAGAGATGCAGGGTTGGTTTAACATGTACCAAGTCAATAAATGTGATACACCACACAAATAGAATTACAAACAAACATCACATGGTCATCTCAATAGTCACAGAAAAAACATTTGACAAAATCCAGCATCGCTTTATGATTAAAAGCTTCAGGAATATCGGCATAGAAGGAACATACCTTAAGGTAATAAAAGCCATCCAGGACAAATGCACACCCATATACGGAACGGGGAAAAATGAAAACATTCCCCTGAGAACTGAAACAAGACTAGGATGCCCACTTTTATCACTTCTATTCATCATAGTACTGGAAGTCTTAGCTAGAGCAATCAGACAAGAAAAATAAATCAAGTGCACCCTTAGAGAGGAAGTCAAATGGTTACTTCTCTGATGATATGATCATATACATAGGAAACCCTAAAGACTCATTTTAAAAGCCCTTAGATTTGATAAATTCTGTAAATTTCAGGGTACAAACTCAAAGTTCAAAAATCAGTAGCACTGCTAAACACCAACAGTGACGAAGATGAGAATCAAATTAAGAACTCAACCCCTTCACAACAGCTGTAACACAAACAACCAAAAGGTAGACATATACCTAACCAAGTAGATGAAAGATCTTTACAAGCAAAACTGCAAAACTCTAAAATCTTCAAGACATTCTCATGTTTCAAGGCATTCTCAAATTTATTTGAAAAACATAAAAATTTTTTAAAATGTGCATTGTTCTGGGATAGTTTTCTCTATAACATGTGTTTGAAAAATACTTCCTTACTTTATTAGAAATTCAGTTAATGGGATATTTGAAACCATTTTCTCATTATCCCTTATTTTTACATAGTAATAGAGAGTCCTGTTGTATTAGTCTGGCTTCTCTATGGAGTATGGATACAGAAAAGGAGTTATTCCTACCAGAAAAAAATGAACTGTGGACACAGTCACTCAAGACCAGAAAAACAACCACTGAGAATAAGTAGCTTCAATTTCATTGTCACCAGGAGGACACATACCAGAAAGCCTGGGAAAATGCCTGGGCTAGAGCCCTTAGCATTCTCAGGCTTCCTGGCACTATGGTTCAACAGCATTTGTGGGGATTGGGGGAACCAGAGATTGTCACCATCACATGTTAAAAAGGATGTAACAGCAACAACGCAGCTGTCAAAAATCAGCTGGAGTAGGAGTTACCCAACATTTGAAATCCACATTGTACTTGCTTTCTTGTGAAGGGCTGGAGACATGTGCAGAGACACCTTAAACATATGTAGGTGATCTTTCTTTTGAAAGACAGAGGAGGGCTTCTTTGTGAACTCTTTCTACTCATTAGTACTCCTATCAGTTCACCATTTCAACTAGAAAAGATGCTGCAAGCTACCTCAGTGAGCCTCTAATTTGGACACAGCACCAGTACTACACACAGAATTCAATCAATGACCACATCTTCCTGATTGTTCCTTTGGGTAAGGTCAGTATGATTCTTTGGGCTCAATAGGTGTAATCTTGTTTGAGAAAAGTGTGTAAACATAGGGCCAGACTTTGTTAGTCTCTGCCCCAGAAAATTGGTGGAGCACTCCTCGACTCATGATCACAAGGTCCCACAATAGGCTGTGGGCAAACTGAGGAGCAAGGAGAGCCAGTCTGAGTGTCCAAACTGAAGAACTTGTAGTCCTATGCTCCAGGGCAGGAAGCATCCAGCACGAGAGAAAGATGTGGGCTGGGAGGCTAGGCCAGCCGCGCTCCTTCACCTTTTTCTGCCTGCTTTATATTCATTGGCAGCTGATTAAGATAGTGCCCACCAGATTACGGGTAGGTCTGTCTTCCCCAGCCCACTGACTCATATGTTAACCTCCTTTGGCAACACCCTCACAAACACACGCAGGATCAATGCTTTGCATCCTTCAATCCAATCAGGTTGGCGTTAGTATTAACCTTAATACCTGCTTTTTGAAATTCTAGGCAAGAATCAAAAAGAATTATTAGGAAGATATTTTGTAGCATTTAGAAAAGGAAGAAATTATAATTATTAGAATTCAAGGGTTCACCAATGCTGCAGTCATTTCCTTTCTTGATGGGCTAGGTATAGACAGCACATGTTTGAATTTCAAAATAATGTGAGACAGAGTCTCTTATGACATCTTTTTGACTAAGTGGAACAATATGAGGATGATTTATAACAAATAAACTAATTCACAGGAAGCCCAAGCACTGGATTTGAGGGATCAACTTTTATGTGAATGGCAATATTTCTAGAGGCATTGGACTCTTCCTCAAACCTTTGTGTGTATTGGGAGTGTGTGTGTTTCTTGCTTTAGCAAGTGCCATGCTTATAAGAATTTTAACTTATTCAAAATTGAGAAGGATATTTAAAATACTTGGTTCCAGAATTTTTATCCATAAAGAGCTGAAATAGCTCAGAAAAAATCAATTAATTGATGAAAGAAGTAAAGACATATAAGTAAAGGTATATTTATGTCACTGGTTTCACAATAAAAAATTGTGCTACTAAAATGTGTTATATTAAGGATTTGGGATGTTTAGGTGACAGCAATTGCAGTGTAGATTAATTGGTAATATGCATTGCTAAAATACTGAAAATAATAATATCTTGCTGAATGTCTACTATGTGTCAGGCATTGCTGGAGACTTTATATACATTTATCTGTAAATCTCATGTCCATCCTCAATTTTTAAATGTAATGTTCTCATTTTGGAAATTGAAATTTTCAGCTCAGATGTTAAATAACTTGCCCATATGATAGTGAGTGTTGGGGCTGGATTACCAGTCTCAGATCTCTCTCTCTCTCTCTGGATCCATGTTCTTTTTCTCTTTATACCTCTCCAGTAGAATCTCAGAATACATTAAGGTGGAAAATTAACTGATACAAGGGACGTGATAGGCACATTTTTATCTCAGCTACTCAGAGCCCCATGTGGAGTTTTACCTTTGATTGAGAACACCACAGTTTTAAAGGAAAATTGGAATGATTTTAGAGAACAAGTAATTAAACAGAGAAGAAATTTGAATTCATTTTATATGAGGAACAGTCAGAAGAACAAAGAATTGTTGATCTGGAACAAATGAGGACCCTAGGGTACCATACTAGTGGTATTCAACATTTGAAGAACTACTATTTGAGAAAGGGTTACATTTTTCTTTGAATTTATGGAGTGAGAGTAAGACTAATAATTGAAAGGGTATAAAGCAAGGTCGCAATAAAATAAGTTAGAATTTTCTAACACTGTGGTCTAAAAGTATACTGAGATCTCCAAGTGGTGATAAGTTGACCAGCACTGGAGGTGTTCAAGCAGAGTGTACTTGCCAACCTAGCTGGATATTGGTACAGAAATGCTGGTAGCTACCTTTTAAGGTACCCTTCAATATTTGGAGTCTTTAATTTTGTAGAAACAACAGTATATTTAGTGTGTGAAAGTTAGAATACATTTCTTAAAAAATAATTATTTTGGATACCTTCAATGTGCAATCAGATTAAAATAGAAACAAACAAGCAAACAATAATAACAGCACCTGCAAGTTAAAATAGGCAGGCAGTTGTTGGTAGGAAGAGAGCTAATGTGATTTAAGTATGTTCCAATCAGTATTCCAAACACTCACCAAACAGAAATTATTTACTTTTGGAAGAAGATCTCTGGTGTATATTTTCAACATTCTTTAAGGGAGCTGACTGTTAAATGTTTTCATCCCCATCTCTAGGGTGAGTTTTTAAGTTTTGGCAAAGGAAAAAGCCAAGGGACCCTTTACTCTACAGAAGGTGAACATTCTTGGCTGTGATGGAAGTAGCTCTGCAGTTACATGGAGCTCATTGTTTCTATCTAGTACATTGAAAAGACCTCCCAGGAAGAGCTGCAAAGACATCCTAGGTCCATGTGACTTTTACAAGCAACTCCAGGACACTTTATGGAAGACATGGCTACCCTCTAAGCAGTACTCTAAATATGTAAGACATTATTTTACCCCTTTTACACCCCCAAATACTCCATTGCCAGTTTTCTTTATTGATGTTAATCAGTTACTATCTGTCTAAAAGTGACTTGAAGATCTCCTTTATTGTATTTTGTTTTATTTTTATTGTTTATAGAGGCAGGATATCACTGTGTTGCGCAGGCTGGTGTGGAACTCCTGGGCTCAGGGAAGCCTCCTGCCTTGGCCTCCCAACATGCAGACATTATAGGCATGAACCATTGCGCCCAGCCATTTTTTTGTATTTTATACTCAAAATGTAGTCTGTGGACCCACATTAGCATCAACATCTTTGGGGCCTTGTTATAAATGCAAGTCCTTGGGCTTCACACCAGGACTTAACTAAATCAGAATACACATTTGAATGAGATTTCCAGGTTATTCAAATGCACCTTAAAATTTTACAAACATTGTTTTAGACTATCTGCTCACAAGCTTATACATATCATAAGCACATTATGTAATTATTTAGTACTTACTCACATTGTTCTAATTTTACTGTTTGAATGCTTCAAGATGTATCCCTTATGAAATAATTTTGATATTTGTCCCTGCCTAAATTTCATGTTCAAATGTAAACCCCAGAGTTGGAGGTGGGGCCTGCTGGAAGGTGTTTGGATCACATGGGTGGATCCTTCATGAATGGTTTGGGCCATCTCCTTCATGATAAGTGAACTCTCACTATGAGTTCACATGAGATCTGATCATTTTAAAGTATATGGCAGCACCCTCCTCCCACCCCTCCGCCACCCTGACTCACTCACTCTTACTCTTTTTCTAGCCATGTGATGTCCTGCTCCCGTTTTGCCTTATGCCATGATTGGAAGCTTTCTGAAACCACTCCAGAAGCAGCTGCCACTATGCTTCCTGCACAGCCTGCAGAACTCTGAGCCAATTAAGCCTCTTTTCATACAGACTAACCAGATTCACATATTTCTTTATAGCAATGCAAGAATGGTGCCATACACCCTAGTAGGAAGATAGTGAGATTCCAGCAAGTCTGTTTCAGCCGATGCAGTGGGTCTCCACACAAAAACTCACACAAATCTGGGTGGTCATTTCAACCGATGACTGGAACGCCTGGGAGAGAGTGTCACCCATTGAACTAAAAAAAACAGGGCTTAAACAGGAAGCCAAGTGATCTGGCTTATTGGGTCCCACCACCACAAAGACCAGAAATCTGAATGCTATGGATTGAGAGTTTCACAGTAAGCATAGCTGGACCCAGATATTCCAGCTCTGTGGGGGGAAGGGGATCCGCCATTACTGAGGCAGTCCACCACTACTGACGCAGTCTGCCATAACTGAGGCAGTCCGCCATTACTGAGGTAGCCCACCATTACAGAGATAGTTTGTCATTACTGAGGCAGTTCTAACTATACCTCTATAAACAAAACCACAAGGAAGTTCAAACAGCAGCTGGGCAAAGCCCATGGTAGCTCAGCAACACCTCTGCAAGCAGATTGTGACTAGGCTGCCTACTTGCTGGTCAGGGCATCTCTGAAAAAAGACAGCAGCACATCAGGAACTTATAAATAAAGCCCCAACTTACCAGGACAGAGCACCTCAGAAAAAAAAAAAAAAAAGGCAGTTATGAGTTCCGCTGTGGCAGACTTAAACGTACCTGCCCAGCAGCTCTGAATGGAACAATGGAGCTCACAGCTGAGCACTTGAGCTTCTATAAGGGACAGACTGTCTCCTCAAGCAGCTCCCTGACCTATACCCAAAGATACACCTCATAAAGGCTAGTTCAGGCTGACATCTGGTGGGTATCCTTCTGAGGCAAAGATAACAGAAAAAGAAACTGGCAGTGATGCTTACTGTTCTGCAGCCACTGCAAGTGATCACCAAGCAAGCAGGGTCTGGAGTGGACCTCCAGCAGTCCTGAAGCAGAGAGGCCTGACTGTTAGAAGGAAAACTATAAAACAGAAAGAAATAACTTCATCATCAACTAACAGGGTGTCCACTCAGAGACCCCGTGCAAAGGTCACCAACTACAAGGGCCACAGGTAGATAAATACACAAAGATGGGAAGAAACCAGTGCAAAAAAGATGAAAAGACCCAAACCCAGAACACCTCTCCTCCTCTAAGGGATCACAACTCCTCACCAGCAAGAGAACAAGGCTGGGTGGAGAACGAGTCTGATAAATTGACAGAAACAGGCTTCAGAAAGTGGGTAATAACAAATGTCTCTGAGATAAAAGAACATGTTCTAACCCAATGCAAAGAAACTAAGAACCATAAAAAAAGGTTTGATGAAATGCTAACAAGAATAAACAGCTTAGAGAAGAATATAAATGAATTGAGGGAGATGAAAACACAACACAAGAACTTCATGGATCATACACAAGTGTCAATAGCTGAATCGACCAAGTAGAAGAAAGGATATCAGAGATTGAAGATCAACTCAGTGAAATAAAACAAGGAGGCAAGTTAGAGAAAAAAGAGTGAAAAGAAATTAACAAAGCCTACAAGAAATATGGGATTATGCGAAAATACCTCATCTACATTTGCTAGGTAAACCTGAATGTGATGGAGAGAATGAATCCAACCTGGAAAACACTCTTCAGGATATAATTTAGGAGAACTTCCCCAACCTCGCAAGCCAGGCCAATATTCAAGTCCACAGAGATTTTTCTCAAGAAGAGCAACCCCAAGGCAGATAATTGTCAGATTCACCAGGGTTGAAATCAAGGAAAAAATGCTAAGGGCAGCCAGAGAGAAAGATTGGGTTACTCACAAAGGGAAGCCCATCAGACTCACAGCAGATCTCTCAGCAGAAACCCTATGAGCCAGAGAGAGTGGGGGCCAATATTCAACATCCTCAAAGAAAAGAACTTTCAACTTAGAATTTCATATCCAGCCAAACTAAGCTTCATAAGCAAAGGAGAAATAAAATCCCTTATGAACAAGCAATTGCTCAGAGATTTCATCACCAAGAGGCCTGCTTAACAAGAGCTCCTGAAGGAAGCACTAAACATGGAAAGGAATAACCAGTACCAACCACTCCAAAATCATACCAAATGGTAAAAAGCATTGATACAATGAAGAAACTGTGTCAACTAATGGGCAAAACAACCAGCTAGCATGAAAATGGCAGGACCAAATTCACACATAACAATGTATATATATATTTTTTGAGACGGAGTTTCACTCTTGTTACCCAGGCTGGAGTGCAATGGCGCAATCTCGGCTCACCGCAACCTCCGCCTCCTGGGTTCAGGCAATTCTCCTGCCTCAGCCTCCTGAGTAGCTGGGACTACAGGCACGCGCCACCATGCCCAGCTAATTTTTTGTAGTTTTAGTAGAGACGGGGTTTCACCAGGTTGACCAGGATGGTCTTGATCTCTTGACCATCAAGAGATTCATTCTCTCCATCACATTCAGGTTTACCTAGCAAATGTAGATCCACCCGCCTTGGCCTCCCAAAGTGCTGGGATTACAGGCTTGAGCCACCACGCCCGGCCCACACATAACAATATTAACCTGAAATGTAAATGGCTAAATGCCCCAATCAAAAGACACAGGTTGGCAAATTGGATAAAAGTCAAAACTCATTGGTGTGCTGTATCCAGAAAACCCATCTCACATACAAGGATACACACAGGCTCAAAACAAAGGGATGGAAGAAGATTTGTTAAGCAAATGGAAAGCAACAAAAAGAAGGAGATGCAATCCTAGTCTCTGATAAAATAGACTTAAACCAACAAGGATCAAAAGAGACAAAGAAGGGCACTGCATAATGGTAAAAGGATCAATGCAACAAGAAGAGCTAATGATCCTAAATATATACGCACCCAATACAGGAGAACCCAGATACATAAAGCAAGTTCTTAATGATCTACAAAGAGACTTAGACTCCCACACAATAACAGTAGGAGACTTTAACACTCCACTGTCAATTTTAGACAGATCAATGAGACAGAAAATTAACAAGGATATCCAGGACTTGAACTCAGACCTGGACGAAGCAAATCTAATAGACATTTACAAAACTCTCCACCCAAAGCCACAGAATATACATTCTTCTCAACACCACATCACACCTATTCTAAAATTGACCACAAAATTGGAAGTAAATTACTCCTCAGCAAATGCAAAAGAAGGGAAATCCTAACAAACAGTCTCTCAGGCCACAGTGCAATCAAACTAGAACTCAGAATTAAGAAACTAACACAGAACTGCACAACTTCATGGAAAGTGAACAACTGGCTCTTGAATGTTGACTGGATAAACAATGAAATGAAAGCAGAAATAAAGATGTTCTTCAAAACCAACGAGAATGAAGACACAACATACCAGAACATCTGGGACACACATAAGGGAGAGTCTAGAAGAAAACTTATAGCAATAAACACCCATATGAGAGGCAAGGAAATATCTCAAATTGACAGCCTATCATCAAAATTGAAAGAGCTAGAGGAGTAAGATCAAAAAAACTCAAAGGCTAGCAGAAGACAAGTAATAACTAAGATCAGAGCAGAACTGAAGGAGATAGAGAAACAAAAAAAACTTCAAAAATTAATAAATCCAGGAGCTGTTTTTTTAAAGGATCTACAAAATAGACTACTAGCCAGATTAATAAAAAAGTAAAGAAAGAAGAATCAAATAGATGCAATAAAAACTGATAAAGGGGATTCACCACCAATTCCACAGAAATACAAACTACCATCAGAGATCACTAAAAACAACTCTAGGCACATAAGCCAGAAAACCTAGAAGAAATGGATAAATTCCTGGACACTTGCACACTCCCAAGCCTAAACAAGAAAGAAGTCGAAACCCTGAATAGATCAATAACAAGGGCTGAAGTTGAGGCAGGAATTAATAGCCTACCAACCAAAAAAAGTCAAGGTCCAGACAGGTTCACAGCCAAATTCTACCTGACGTACAAAGAGGAGCCGGTACCACTCCATCTGAAACCCTTCCAAACAAACCAAAAAGAGAATCCTCCCTAACTCATTTTATGAGATCACATTGCCCTGATACCAAAACCTAGCAGAGACTCAACAAGAAAAGAAAACTTCAGGCCAATATCCATGATGAACATAGATGCAAAATTCTTCAATAAAATACTGGCAAACGGATTGCAACAACACATCAAAAAGCTTATCTATCACGATCAACTAGGCTTCATTCTAGGGATGCAAGGCTGGTTCAACAAATGCAAGTCTATAAATGTAATTCACCACATAAACAGAACCAAAGACAAAAACCACATGATTATCTCAATAGATGCAGAGAAGGCCTTCCACAAAATTCAACAGCCCTTTATGCTAAAAAACTCTCATTAAACTAGGTATTGACAGAACGTATTTCAAAATAAAAGATATTTATGACAAACCCACAGCCAATATCATACTGAATGAGCATAAACTGGAAGCATTCCCTTTAAAATATGGCACTAGAAAAGGATGCCCTCTCTCACCACTCCTATTAAATATATTATTGGAAGTTCTAGCCAGAGCAATCAGGCAAGATAAAGAAATAAAGAGTATTCAATTAGGAAAGGAGGAAGTCAAATTGTCTATATTTGCAGATGACATGATTGTATATTTAGAAGACCCCATCATCTCAGCCCAAAATCTCCTGAAACTAAGCAACTTCAGCAAAGTCTCAGGAAACAAAATCAATGTGCAAAAATCACAAGCATTCCTATACACCAATAACAGGCTTAAAGAGAGCCAAATCAAGAAAGAACTGCCATTCACAATTGCTACGAAGAGAATAAAATACCTAGGAATACAACTACAAAGGACGTAAAGGACCTCTTTAAGGAGGACTATAAACAACTACTCCAGGAAATAAGAGAGGACACATACAGATGGAAAAATATTCCATGCTCATGGTTAGGAAGAATCAGTATTTTAAAAATGGCCATACTGCCCAAAGTAGTTTATATATTCAATGCTATCCCCATCAATCTACCTAAGACACTCTTCACAGAACTGGAAAAAAAACCACCTTAAACTTCATATGGAACCAAAAGAGAGCCCGCATAGCCAAGTCGATTCTAAGCAAAAAGAACAAAGCTGGAGACATCACGCTACCTGACTTCAAACAATACTACAAGGCTACAGTAATCAAAACAGCATGGTACTGGTACCAAAAGAGATAGAGACCAATGGAACAGAAAAGAGGCCTCGGAGGCAATGCCACACAACTACAACCATCTGATCTTTGACAAATCTGACAAAAACAAGCAATGGGGAAAGGATTCCCTGTTTAATAAATGGTGTTGGGAAAACTGGCTACCCATGTGCAGAAAGCAGAAACTGGACCCCTTCCTGACACCTTACACTAAAATTAACTCCAGATAGATTAAAAACTTAAACATAAGACCTAACACCATAAAAACCTTAGAAGAAAACCTAGGCAAAACCATTCAAGACATAGGCATAGGCAAGCACTTCATGACCAAAACACCAAAAGCATTTGCAACAAAAACCAAAATAGACAAATGAGATCTAACTAAACTCCAGAGCTTCTGAACTGGGAAAGAAACAATCATTAGAGTGAACCAGCAACCAACAGAATGGGAAAAAATTTTAGCTATCTACCCATCTGACAAAGGGCTAATATCCAGAATCTACAAAGTACTAAAACACATTTACAAGAAAGAAACAAACAAACCCATTCAAAAGTGGGTGAATAATATGAACAGACACTTTTCAAAAGAAGACATTTATGAGGCCAACAAGCATTTGAAAAAATGCTCATCATCACTGGTTATTAGAGAAATGCAAATCAAAACTGCATTGAGATACCACCTCATGCCAGTTAGAATGGGGATCATTAAAAAATCTGAAGACCAGAGATGTTGGAGAGGATGTGGAGAAATAGGAACACTTTAACACTGTTGGTGGGAGTATACACTAGTTCAACCATTGTGGAAGACAGTGTGGTGCTTCCTCAAGAACCTAGAAATAGAAATTCCATTTGACCCAGCAATCCCATTACTGGGTATATACCCAAAGGATTTTAAATCATTGTATTATAAAGACACATGCACATATATGTTCACAACAGCACTGTTTACAATAGCAAAGACCAGGAATCAGCCCATATGCTCATCAACAATAGACTGGAGAAGGAAAATGTGGCACATATGCACCACAGAATACTATGCAGCCATAAAAACTGATGCGTTTGTTTCCTTTGTAGGGACATGTATGAATCTGGAAACCATCATTCTCAGCAAACTGACGTAAGAACAGAAAATCAAACATTGCATGTTCTCACTCATAGGCGGGTGTTGAACAGTGAGAACACATGGACACAGGGAGGGGAGCATCACACACTGGGGTCTGTTGCGGGAGGCCAAGGGAGGGACAGTGGGGAGGTCGGGAGGTTGGGGAGGGATAACATGGGGAGAAATGCCAGATGTACGTGACAGGGGGATGGAGGCATCAAACCACATTGCCATGTGTGTACCTATGGAACAATCCTGCATGATCTGCACATGCACCCCAGAACCTAAAGTACAATAAAAAAAAAAGTCCCCCCCTAAAAAAAAAAATCCATGAGTCCATGCTGATGTAAATAAATGATTTGATAAATAAATATACAGATTGGAGAGAATAAACGAATCTCCCTGTGCACAATAATTTATGTTGTTATTTTGTCCTCAAGGAGATGGGTCATAAGTCTCCAGTCTTTAAATTTGGACTGCACATAGTAAGTTCCTCCTAAAGTGTTCAGCATGAAAAACGGGAAAAGAAGATGCGCTTTACAGAGCAAAACCTCACAAACACTGCCTCAGCCAGGTGATTAAGCTCAACATTGACAGATATAAATCATATTGATAATAGGCACCCTTCATATGATGTGATGGGAATACTACTTTATTTTTGTGATCTTCCTCACAAAACCCATATACATAGTTTAATAATGAAAAAAAATCAGACACATCGCAATAGAGGGACATTTTACAAAATATCTGACAAGTAGTCTTTAAAATCATCAGGGTCATCAAAAACAAGAAAAGTCAGAGAAACTGTCCCAGCCAAGAGGAGCTTAAGGAGACATGATGAGCAAATGTAATGTGGGATCCTGATGTGGTACTAGAAGAGAAAAATGACATAATGTACAAAGTAAGGGAATACAGATAAAATATGAACTTTACTTAATAATAATGTACTGAAACTGGTTCGTTCATTTATTGTAACAAATGTACTATACTAATGTTAGATGTTAAAAATGGGTAAAATTTGATGTGGGGTTGATGGAAACTCTATACTATCTTTTTCAACTTCTCCGAAAATTTTAAACTATTCTAAAATTAAATGTTTTCTTTAAAAAATGGGGAGGGAGGAGACCCTGATCTTTGGAAGAATCAGGACCAACACTAAATCTGTCTCACCCTGGCTTAAGAGTATTCCTACCAGATCACTATGCTGTAGAAAGTTTGTTTCTTTATTTGCCAGCCCTCTGAGCTACCTCAAATCTTTGTAAGTGATCCTCCTGACACATTCTAGTCTTGCAATTCATGAAGTTGCTGAATTTCAGAAGCCTCATCCTCCTCCTCATGCTGCAATCACACATGGCCCTACCAGAAAGAAAATGCCTGCTCTATGTACCCCCACCATCTTGTTCTCCTACTGCTCCTACTCTCTGAACCCAACCTTTGCCACCACGGTGAATTCCTATTCTTCTTCAATTTCTTGTCAACCCAATCTATCAGCTCTCTTCTCACACTACCTCTCCAGATCCCGTCTGGATCCCAAGACTCTATATGTCCATCATACCTTCAGCTTCACCACAGGTTTTCTTATGCCCTTAGCATTCAGGAACCACAGCTTTCCCAGTCCTTATTTGGTTTATCTTCTACTCCTGTTCCCAGAATGCTCAAGGCTGCTGGCAAAAATCAAGCCATTCAGTTGACAGGCTTCAGAATAATATCCCATGTCTGCTGGACTTTTAAGGACCCAACTAGTCCTTTTTCTTTTCTTTAAATGCTCTTGTACTGTTCCATAAACCAATCCTAAGCCTTGTTCATTCTGCTTGAGTCCTCAGCTCCCCTCTCCCTGCCCTGCAGGAACACCCTCCCTTCGTTGCATCCCCCTCAATCTCCCCACTTCACCCTGACAACGTGTTTTCCTCTCTCCACCATCTTATTTTTAACCAAAGAAAAACTATCAGGGTTCTTTACTGCCCAACCCTACCTCTACCACTGTTAAAAGTCTCTTTCATTTCCTGTGGGGCCTTACCTCCTTAATTAACCTTTCTCTTAATTTTTCTTTCATGACTTCACCATCTTCTATGTTCACCTTTTCTCCCTGGCCTCCAAACATTTTCCCATCCTAAAAACAGGTTTAGCCCAAACATACTTCTGATTGCCAGACAAACAATGATACTACATTCATTAATCATATATAAATTATTTTATTTAGCAGGCAATTTTTTTATAAACATGAGCCCGGGCAAATAATATTATAATGAAATATTTCACTATCAGTGAAAATATGGGCACCACTAGGTGAGAGGCTCCATTTCGGTTTTCATACTCTGTGGTTCTCTGTAGTTTTTCTCTTTTTTATTTATCTGTCTTTCCAGAGCTTCTAGATAGGAACTAGGTTGCAAAGTTCACTTCATCTTTTTTCCTATTGTATTAAGTTTTTGACGTGTTGAAAATTTCCCTGAGAGACGATTTCATGTTTTATTTATCTCTAACATAGTGATTTGTGAATAATAGAAATTAATTATTATTAAAAGAACAGTATTCACATAGTGATTTGTGAATAATAGGAATTCATTATTATTAAAAGAACAAATAAACTGACTTTGTTCCAGGCTAATGTTGGTTTTTAAAAAATAATTTTTAATATTCTGTTTCTAAAAGTATTTGAGGCTGCTATTTTCCTTGTTATAAAGCACAACGAAATAAAAAATAGAAACACAGCCCAAGGACCCAGATAATATGGAAAATCATCCTTGCAATTCATTTGATATAGATTCTACATGCTGCCAAGCGGCTCCTTGAGAGCAGGGTGCCATTTTGATGTATGTTTTGTACAGTGCCTAGGTCAATGGGACTTCATGGTGAATAAATTGATGATGACAGCAATGTGACTGATGGATACAGAAAGGAATGAGACTCCTATCAACTATTTTCAGCTGTAGAATTGCACAGATAGCCTTTGGCCTCTAACATGGTGCTTTGAAAGTTAAATTCTTCAGCCTCGGAATTAGAAATAATACCTGCACATCTAGCCGGTTTCAAAGGGTTTTGCTTAAGGTAATGGCCACAAAAGAACAAAGCATTGCTCTATACTGCGCAGAATAAATCAATAGCCTAGCATTTCAGAGAGTTCTGTACAAATTTAACAAAAACACATTCCATCCGTTCGCCTAGGTTCTTTCCTTCAAAATAGTTGTATTTCTATTCCTCTTTAATTAGAGCTGCTGGGTTTTCATAGTTGCTTAATTAAATTAGGAGAATATCAATTCTCGATGCCTTTAGAAAAGTAATTCCAATTATACAGCCAATCTGTCAGTAAAAGTTAAGAGGACAAAACATTTTAATAGCAAAGTTACAGGGAACAAAGGATGACTATAATAAGTGGGAAAAATACTTAATAATTAGTCTTGCTATTAGCTAAATTTTATAGAAATTGCTCATAGACTCTCACTTAAAAGTTCTGGATGCAAGCATGGGTATGTAATTTAGCACTCCTAGCTCGGATGGCTCAAGCAGCTATTCGGTCTGCTTTAGGGAAGATACCATATTGAAGGCTCGGTATTGCCTCTGCTATGACAGATTAGATATTCAGGACCAGCAGAAATTAGATCAGCCTTGGTGAGAGACATCCCATACTGTTGAGTTTGTGAATATTCTCTATCCATGCCACCATGACTACTTTGTCATTGACCCATTGTGCAATTCTGGAGTAGCTGAGGACAGAAACTGGCTGGTATTACCTGGATGAGTCATCCTATCCATCAGGCTTTTTAATGCTTCTTTTGTGATATATGCCCTCTGTTATTAGCTGTCTATTGCTGTATAACAACTTATCCCCAAACTTAGCAATTTAAAAAGAGTACACATTTATTATCCCATTGTTTCTGTAGATTGGGTGTCTGAGCACTCCTATCTGGGTCTTCTGCTTCAAGCATCTCACAAAGATGCAACAAGGTGCCTACCAGGGTTGGAATCACATCTGAAGGCTCAGCTGGGGAATTATCTGCTTCCAAGCTCAGGTAGTTGTTGGCAGGACCCAGTTCCTTGCACATTGTTAGACTGAGCATCTCAGTTTCTTGCTGGATACTGGCTGCTTACTGGACCTTGATATATGGGTCTCCCCACTATGGTGGTTTGCTTCATCAAAGCCAGCAAGAAAGAGAGAAACAAGACAAAAGTAACTATCTCATGTAACATTGTCTGGAAATGACATTGCATTCTTTTGTCACAATATATCAGCTAGACAGAGTAGCTAGGTCAGCCCGTAATCAAAGTAGAGGGATCATGCATAACAGGGGACATGGATTATTGAGGGCCCTGTTAGAGTCTGATGCAAAAATCTCTCTGACGGGCATAGCCATGAGACACAAAGAATCACACATTTTGTGCCCACTTCTATAGGTCCATCCAAATGCCTCTTCCCTAGAATTCCTTGACTCGTATCTTACACTGTTACTCCTTCAGGCTCCTGAGCACCCAGCCAAGCCATTTGCCACTGCTCAGAAATCAGTATATCATTACCCTTACCTCTGACAACTCTATACTGAAAGTTGATGACTAGGTAGTTCTTCAAAGCTCTGCTCACTAGGATTCCCTTTCACCATTGTCCTTCAGCCCTGAGTGGGGTTGTCAGATAGAATATTGTATTTTCAGCTCACACTAAGGTATTAAATTAACCTATGGATGAACCAGAACCAAGAACTTTGTTGGGTTTTTATTTTCATTTTAGTTTTAAAAGAACATATATTATCTCTCATCACAAATAATATATTTCAACTGCAGATATGTACAAAATAAGCCCAAAACAAAGGAAGTTATCACTTACGGCATTGTCACTAAGAGATAACAATGTCTTCTTATTTACATACAAACATATTAATATTTATTACACATATATGCATACATGATACATGGTCATTTATTATATGAATGTTGAGTCTGATACTTGATCTGATGCTGCTGCTTTGGTTTTGTGGATACAGGCAGAAGACATGAAACTCCTGGATGAAAGACTAAGAACTTTATCACTCAAGGCACAGCAAGCAGCAAGAGCATCAATTCATTGCATAGTTTTCATTGCTCCCGAATCCCGTGGGAATAATATGGAAGGCCCAAGATTTTGACTTTTCCTCAGACCATAGGGAATCTGCTACCAGGCCTTAAGCCTGAACTGAGGGAGGTGAGTCAGAGCAACAGATATAAGCAACGTGTGATTCTAGGATACCACCTCATATAAACTACCATGGTCTCCAGACCTGCTCAGATATGATCCCTGATATGCCATTTTCATCATATAATGGATTACCGCATATGACTTGATGAGTCTGGCAACATTCTTGATGGGCAACTGCTGTTACATAGCTACTTAATGCCCCATGGTCTCTAATAGTCTCTGTACGTACCAACAGCACAGCAGGAACTGCCCTTTCAACAGTGACCAGTTTTTATTGCAGAAGGTATGTCCTTGCTCTAGAACTTAGTCTGTGCTATGAATTTCTACCCAGGGCTTGCCAGAGGTTCTACACAGCTTTCTTATCCTAGGCAGATATTTTTAGCACCATTGAATGTACTAGGACTTATGGTCCAAAAGCAGAGCCGCTTTTATCACAGCCTTACTCTGTTGTAAAGCCACCTCTTGCTCTGGGTCTGATTCAAAGCTGTCAGCCTTCTGAGTCACTTTATGAATAGGTTGCAACAGTAGTTTCAAGTGTGGTATATGCTATTTTTAAAATCCAAAAATGCTATAAGTTTCTATACCTCATTCTTAATTATTGAAGTTACAGGAGCAAAAAAATGTATCCTTATTCTTGAAGAGGATGTACCGACCTGCCCTAGACTAGTTTTCCAATGGGCAGGTTTTTGAAATGTTGTAAGGTTTATCTTCCACACTTTGGGGGTTTAACTAGGAATTCACACTGCTTGTCACTTCCTACTCACCATGTCAGATTAACCTGATGTCATCACTCTAGTAGACTAGCATGATGGTGGCTTGGAGCAAACATGAATGGTGAGTGCCAAAGGAATGCAGTCAGGGCACTAGAGACAGTCTCTAGTCCAAAGGTACTTTAACTGAGGAGCAGAGAAATAGAAAAATCAAATAACAATAGAAGATCTTATATCATACTTACCAACTTTATGGTAAAGGCAAAAAATACTGTGACAGAGTAAAGAAAGCCAAGAACATTATACACCAGGTGATTGCTATAAGCCAACACATGGACTCAGAATTGTACATGGGCTAAAATACAAATAAAAGTATTTAGTATTCATTTATATTATATATACCGTCCAAACGGTTTCCAGATTGGCTGGAAGACTCCTTATGACACAGACATTAAGGAATCCGGGTACACAGAGGCTTTATCATCTTTAAAATGTGCTTTCCTAGGTCACCCTAGACGATATGCCATTAGTGGTAAGGAAATTTCCAAGTATGCAATAATTTTATAAATCTGGAAGTGAAACACATCACTGCCTCTTACATTCTATCACCTGGAAGTCTGTCACATAGCCACACCTAGCCGTAAACCCTAACTTAAGAATTGTATTCCAGCTGCAATGCCTGATTACATAATTAGTAGAAACCAGTTCAAAGTGAATATATGTGGGACTCTTGTTCAAAAAGGAGGAAAAATGTGTATTGTTCTTAAATATGCTAAAATATAAAGCTTTTTTCCTTTCTTCCATGTTCTCACTTTCTTTTGACATAGTGCTTTTTTAAAGTTGATGTCATTCTAACTAAAAAATTAAAATTTTAAATTATCAGCATGAATTTTGCCATTCATCTTTGTGCAATGCCAGCTTTAAATATAAATATGAGTATTTAATTCATATGTGAAAGACTAAAATGACAAAATTTGCTTTTGTAGCTTTTATATGTATGCATATTTTGTTCTTACCAGAACAGTGGAAACACTGCACAAAACTAACTCAACTATTTTTATTTCACTTCTTGATACATGCACATTCTGCCAGTACTCCCTACCTTTAGCTTACCGATGAGTGAGGAAGAATTGAAAGAAAAAGGCACTGTGAGTTACCCTATCATCTTTCCCTTTTTTTACGTGTCATCATTTTCAGTGAAAGAGGTTGGCTTACAAGAAATAACAGGAGTAAGAAGGAATGTGGTAGGGTTTCTTGGTGTTTTGTGTTTTTAGAAGACTACCATTGCCTTCTGCTTTCAAAGCAATTTCAGGTTGGAAGGGAAAAGTGGCTCCGCAGGGCTATCAGTGCCCCCACTTCTTTCATCATATGCCATGTTCCCTCTTTGAGTCTCACTGAACTTCCACACATCATGGGTGCACTGAATTCTGAGCTGATTGGACATCGCAAACACTACGCACAAATGGGGCAGAAATAGTGGATGTGCGTATGGTGTATAGCGCCTCTGTCCATGTCCGTGTTCTGCTGTCCCATTGCACTTCACTTATAAAACATAAGACCAAAAATAAAATTATTAAGACATTTTAAGATAGCAACAGCAGAGTATCAAGCCAAGCATCGGGCTCTTCTGAGCATAATATGCAATATAGTTGCACAGGTGCATACTCATGAGGCCACCTTGTCTAGCTCTGTTTCCAGAAAAACATTAAGAAAACATATTTTCTAAAAGAGCTAACGCTTAAGAAAACCAAGTACATAAACAGGATGGTTCCTATGCTTTGTCATTTACAATTATGGTTGTCACATACCAAGCACCTAATATTTGTCAGGTCTCAGATCTTTACAGGAACTATCTTTAACTCACTCAACTCTGAAAGGCATATTATTATTATTTCTAACTTACAGATGAGAAACTGAGGCTAAATCAGGTTACATGATTTCCCAGGGCCATAGAGCTATCAAAATAACTAGAGCAATTTACTAGAGCAATGTCCATTTCATGCCAAAACTCTTGTTATTTATGTTGATATATCAGTTCCATACAGATTATCCGTAATCAAATTAAATTGTTTTTTAAAATATCTTTTTCATTACCTACAGTATATTTATTCTCTTTATCATTTTTTTCTAATCTGCATGTAACTGGTCAAAGACAAAAACCAATAAATCTTATAGTTTGAAGGAACCTTTGGTCTAATCAAACCTGACTTCATACAGGAAATGTGACTCCTTTCTATCACATCACTAAGTGGATATCCATCTGTTGTTTGACAATTCCAAGCCTTGGAAAACTCATTTACTCTCAGACAAGCATCCCATTTTCAGAAAGTCCTCAGTAAACCAAATCTGAATCAAATGAAATGCTATAAAATGTTAGACTGTACATTTTTATGGTATAAAACACTGTTCCAAAATAAAATTAGACTAAAAAATATTATATTTTAGGAAACATCTAGGCAATGGTATTATTGTTTTCTGGGCATGGAAAAATTTTTTTTCTTCTATTCATTATTACTGATATACAGTTTAATAACTTTCTAATGAGAAAACAGCCTGGCTCACAGACACCTGGGGGACAGGTGAACAAGCCTGCAAAGACTGCAGTCTCTGGCCCATCTTGTCTTGCATTTCAATGGGCTGATGACAGACAAAGTAAGCAATCAAAAGAGAATCGAGTGAAGAGTCTAAACAGCACCAGGATTCAAATCTTTGTTCCACAGCTTGTCTCCTGCCTCACTAGCTCTATGAAGTTTAAAAGTAGAAACTTAAGTTCTCTGAGCCTCCATGTTCTCATCTGGAATCTAAAAATAATCACAAATACTTCACAAGATTGTTAAGAGAATTAGATGAAAACAGATGAGATGATATATGCAGATGTTTTTTACAAATAACAAGGTGATACACAGATACGGATGTCATTATGTCCTGTAGTACTTAAAGTGTGTGAGTACATGTGAAAATAGCTAGGAATGAAAAATTGACTAAAAGCAAGCAAGAGATAAGAAGAATGAAGACAAAAGAAAACAACTAAGAGTGGGAAAACAAGCAATGGAAGAAGAGAAAAGCTGTCCTGTAGCATAAATTTGGAGATTTTTATTGATACATAATAATCATACATATTTCGGAGGTACATGTGATATTTTGATACATGCATACAATATATAATGATCGAATCTGGGTAATGGGGATATCCATCTCCTCCACCATTTATCATTTCTTTGTGTTGGGAATATTACAAATCCTCCCTTCTAGCTTTTTTGAAACATACAATAAATTAATTATTGTTAACTATAGTCACCCTACTGTTTTATTGAACACTAAAACTTATTTCTTCCACACTATGCAGCCATAAAAAAGAATGAGTTCATGTTTTTTTTGCAGGGACATGGAGGAAGCTGGAAACCATCATTCTCAGCAAACTAACACAGGAACAGAAAACCAAACACCGCATGTTTTCACTCATAAGTGGGAGTTCAATCATGAGAACACATGGACACAGGGAGGAGATCATCACACACCAGGGCCTGTTGGAGAGTACGGGGCAAATGGAGGGAAAGAATTAGGACAAATGCATGTAGGACTTAAAACTTAGATGACGAGTTGATAGGGACAGCAAACCACCATGGCACATGTATACCTATGCAACAAACCTGCACATTCTGCACATGTATCCCAGAACTTAAAGCATAATAATAAAACAAATTTTAAGATATTCACAAAAATTATACATTATTTAAAAAACATTTTTAAATCAATATTTATCTGAAACTGAATACCATGAAATTGTTTTCATCTTAGGTTATCAGTCTCCGAGTAAGCATTAAAAATTTACTACAATTATATTAAATTACTCTTGCCTATCTCTTTTCTACCAGAATGAATCTAGTTCTTTTCCCCAGTGTTATGATGTTTAGGTGTGAAGCAACCTGCAGTTATTTGACTGAACATATTTTTTGTTAATAAACTGATATGGTTTGGATGTTTGTGTCTTCCAAATCTCATGTTGAAATGCAATCCCCAGTGTTGGAAGTGGGGCCTGATGGGAGATGATTGGATCATGGGGGTGGATCTCTGGCAAATGAGTTAGCACATCCTTGGTGATAAGTGAGTTCTTGCTCAGTTCACGTAAGGTCTGGTTGTTTAAGAGTCTAAGACCTCCCGCCTTACAGTCTTGCTCCCACTCTTTCCATGGGATGCTCCTGCTCCTGCTTCACCCTCTGCCATGACTGTAAGCTTCCTGAGGCCCTACCAGAAGCCAAGCAGATGTTGGTGCCATGCTAGTAGAGACTGCAGAAAAGGGAGCCAATTAAGCTAATTAAAACTTTTTTCTTTATAAATTTTTTTTAAAATCCTTATTCCTTCTATCTAATCATGCTATTATGCTCATTGACTAGCTTCTCCTCATCCATGCTCTTCCTTCTCTTCATCCAGCCTTTCCCCTCTACCCTTCACAGACCTGGTAACCATTATTCTACTCTCTATCTCCATGAGGTCCACTTTCATAGCTCTCAGGTGTAAGTGAGAACTTATTATATTTGTCTTTCTTTGTCTGGCTTTTTTCACTTAATATAACAACCTCCAGTTCCATCCATGTTCATATAAATGACAGGATTTCATTCTCTTTATGATAGAATAGTATTCTGTTGTGTACGTATACCACATTTGCTTTATCCATTAATCCATTGATGGACTATTCAGTTAATTCCTTATTTTGGCTATTTTGAAGACTGCTGCATTAAATATAAATGCTGGCAAGGAAGCATAGAAGAGGGAACTCTGTTACACTGTTGGTGAATACAGCCATTATGGAAATCAGTATGGAAATTTCTTGAAAAAACTAAAAATAGAAATACCACATGATCCAGCAATTCCATTGTTGGATATAGATCCAAAAAGAAAGAAATTTTTATATTGAAGAGATCTCTGCATTCTGAATTTATTAAACATCTTTATATCCAATATTGCACTAAATAATAATGGACAAATAAGGCCAGGCATGGTGACTCATACCTGTAATGTCAGTGCTTTGGGAGGCTGAGGTGGGAGGATTGCTGGAGGCCAGGAGTTCAAGAAAAGCCTGGGCAACATAGTGAGACCCCACCTCTACAAAGAAAAATCGTAATTTTCCAGAAATTGTGGTGCATACCTGTAGTCCTGACTACTTGAGAATCTAAGGCAGTAGGATCAGTTGAGCCCAGGAGTTCAAAGCTGCAGTGGACTATGATGATACCATTGCACCCCAGTCTGGGTGATGGAATAAGATCATGACTCTAAAAATTATAATAATAATAATAGCAATCAAAGTAAAAATAAAGCAGTAGAGAAGATGATTCTGACCACGGCAAGTACTTCTCATTAGAATTTGGACGCAAAAGACCTGGACTTATTATTTATGTGACTTATTCATGATTTTGATTAATGATGTGACCAACTGGAGTCTTGTTTTTTTAATCTTCAAAATGGGAATGATAAATACCCATCTAACCAGGTTGTTGATGATCATTAATTGAGAAAGCATCTGTGAAAATATATAATTAATATGTTAGTGGTTGATTTGATTTTAATAAAAATATATCTGTTAGTGATTGATGTGATTTTAATAAAAATAGAGGGGTTGATAAAAATGTTGATAAGATAAATATTGATAATTATTATTGATCAGATAATTCAGCAGGGTATGGAGAGCCTGAAAAGCTGTGCTGTTACCTATTTGAAGCACAAGTCAGAGAGCAGTAGAGCGATGATCACGATAAATAATCTTTGGGAAACCATATTCATTTTCCTATAGGAAGTTATAGTTAGGAATTTGGCTCAAGGAGAGAGAGAGAGAGAGAAAGACAGAGAGAAAGAGAAAGAGAGAGAAAGATCTCATATCATCAGACTATGTTTCAGAGTTTCATATTCCTAATCCACACTTTGAAGTCATCACCTCTGTTTAGCAAATACAGTCATAAACATGTAACAGGCAACTCAGAAATAATTAAATACTAAGTACTGTTCTGTAACAAGAACCAAGTTTTGGGTTTGTTTTGTTTTGTGTGTTAGTTTTTTGACTCAAATAGCCCTAAGTGTTGGAGAGTATGGCTCAAAGAGATTAACATAGGAATATAATCGGGGTAGAGAAATGATGACTTCAGTAGTTTATCACCCTTTCACTTCTTTCTGAGTCTAATTCTTGGAGCTCAGAATCCCCTTGTTGAAAAGGTGCTAATTGCAAATTCACAGTACATGTACTTGAGTTTTGTTTGTTCGTTTGCTGTGTACCATGCTTCCTTTCTCTGGAAACAGCACTTCTTATTTCCTTTGATGGAACTGGCTCTCTAACTTCATGTAGTCTTGACAGACCATAAATAAAGTTATTATTTCTTTCTTGAGGGGAAGGCTGAGGGCATTATGATTCAGGCTTGGCCAATAAGACACTGAGTTCAAAGACAAAGGAAGTGAAAAGATGGTTAGAGCTGACTCATCCTGTAGTTTTATCTGATAAGACTGTGATGAACTCTTCCTCCAACCTGGATTTCCCAGGAGCTCCCCTTTTTCCACACTCTAGTAACTGTGATTCTGAAAATGTTCCTTTGGTTTTGTGAGCCAACTTATATACACTTCCACTAAATCACTTCTTTGCTTAAGTTAGGCTGAATGGGTTTCTGTTGTTTACAACCAAAAGCAAACAAAGTATGCAATGCAAACCTAACCTGTAGTGCTGAGAGGGCATTATCTCAGCCAATTATAAGGCTTGTAAGGACAAGTATTGTTCAGATTTATTTTTCTATTGTTCTATTAACGTAGGAAAATATCTGTCAGTAAAGCCATTTATCCTTGAAAGGCACACACCCTTACATATGAAAGAGAATCCTTCAGACACAAATAGAAATTTTGATAGAATACAATTTATCTATTTTTTATTTGGTTACCTTCACTTTTGATATCATATCAAAAAGAAATCATTGCCAAATCCAGTATCACAAGGCTTTTCCCTGTTTTTTTGTTTGTTTGTTTTTTACAAGAGTTTTGTTGTTTTATGTTTAAGATCCATTTTGAGTTAGTTTATATTTGACGTAAGGTCAAAAATATAAATTTAAGATCTAATGAAAAGCATGGCAACTATCATTAATAATACTGTATAGTATACTTGAAATTAGCCCTCATACTACATCTTAAATGATCTCACCACACCAAAGGAAAAAACTATGTGAGGTGATGGATGTGCTAACTAGCTTGATTAAAATATAATTGATAGATTTTTTTTATTAATTAGATATTAATCAGAGAGCTTAATATCTAATATGGAAGACAGAGATAGTGTAAGTGACTCATTAAATATTTCTAAGGAAATAATTGAGAATAGTAGCTGACTCATTTAATTCTTTGGGAGCATGTAAATACTCGGTCAGAAAATCTTGGACCCATATCTCATAGCATCCTTCTCATGAGATCAGTCCACATTCTGCTTAGGTCATTTATAACATATAACAGATAGGAAGCCAAAGTATTTGGAATTTTGATTAGGTGGGACACCAGATAGCATAATAACTGGCAGGAGGAACACCACCACACTGTCCCCTGTGGTATCCAATGGCAATTCAATTCAACTGTATCTCATTTTTATCTTTTTCTTCCTCTCATCAGAAGATGACTGCCCACTAAAAATTCAATGAAACAAATATAGAAAAACATCCCTTCCTTTGTTAACTATACACTGAGCCACTGAAATTACTTGTGTGCATGACTAATAAATTGCCGACTTTGCAGACTTTTTCAGCCATGAGTTTATCAACATACATTTCAGCTGCCATCTGAGATATTATAAGAAGATACCTTGATCCCGTATTTTTTTTAATTATTGTTTTTATTTCAGTAGCTTTAGGGCTACAAGTGGTTTTTTGGTTACATGGGTGAATTGTATAGTGGTAAATCCTAGGATTTTAGGGCATCTATCACCCAAGCGGTATACAATGTATCCAATAGGCAGTTTTTCACTCCTCACCTGCCTCCCACCTTCCTCCCCTCTGAGTTTCCAATGTCCATGACACCACTCTGTACACCTTTGCTTATCCACAGCTTAAGGCAGATGTAAATTGACAATGTACCTGCATAAGGTTTCATGAAGATTTTTGCCTGAGATAAAGGGTAAAATTTCCTTTTTATGCAGGTTTTAAATATTTTTAAATTGAGTTTTTTTGTTCTTATTCCTCTGTTTCTTTTTTGTTCAGGTAAGCATTTCATCTTTGTTTTGTTCTGTTTTGTTTTACTGGTGGTGTAGATTTTTTCTCAGAAACCTGACAGCGCAACTCCAGGAGGTGACGTCCTTCACCATTTCCCATATAACAAACCAATAGGTAAACTGTCCATTGAGAAAAGACAACAAATTAAAACTGAGCCAGATAACTCATTTTTATCAGAAAATGGGCTACACTTTAAGCCTAACTGCTCTGCAACTCACCTGAAAAGGGGGAGGTAAAATGTCTGTGATGAAAGATTACTTGGAGACAACAAAGAGATATCTAAAGTGGATCAACAGGACAAACGTACCTACATCTCGTGTTTTCTGAAACGAACGGACACTTTAGCAGCACAATAGCTTGTATTCACAAGATGTCAGTCTATTGAAAGCTTTCTTCAGACTTTTTGAAATATCTTTCTAATGAGAAATTAAACCTAAAAGAACGATAGTATCAGAGACATTTTTTTTCTCTCTACTTTCTTTAGATTGGGAAACAAAATCCCTGAATACTCTTTTGTATCTGGACTTATTGACCATTTCTGGAGGCTTGGAGGAATTTCTTTATGTGGCCATTTAGAAGACTCAATTCAGGTGGGAAAGGTTGGGACCTGTCAGCTAATCCATCCTCCCTCGGGGAGAGTTCAAAAGGAAGAAGAGAGTGAATACCTATATACAGCATGTAGGAAGTGCTATTCACCTGGAGACAGAGGTTACTTTACTTAAACAATATCCTATTTTCATTTATTGAGCACGTGCACTTCACTAGGCACCTGATCAATCATTGACCCAACTGAGATTCCCGCTCCTAAATGGAAAGAAAGAAAGAAAGAAAAAGAAAGAAAGAGAGAGCGAGCGCAAAAGAAGTCAAGAAGGAAAAAGGCCGAGAGAGCAAAGGCAGGGAAAGATGAGAACATGCAAATCCAGTCTATCTAATCATGCAGGAATCTTAGGTAAGCCATAGACGGCCAGGCTTTTGCTTCCTGAAGCAGCAAGAGGCATAAATGACCCAGTGTAGAAACACAACAACTCAAAATTTAAATTACTTTTCTTCCAAGTAGATAAACTGGCTACCAGACAGCAGCCTGATTTGTGGAAATCTAACACATTAAAACTCAAATTTATGTACGCTCTCAGAATACATTTAATATTTCTGAGGCTTCTTACCTTTGAATCAGTGGTATAACCTAGTGCCTGGGGCCCACTTTGCAGCCAGCAGAGATCCTGACTGGCTCATCAATCATTGTGTCATACCTGGCACCATGCCTGAAACACAGTAGCCTCTCAATAAATACGTGATGAATGAAGAAATGACAGACAGAAAATAAAATAAACCCAAAGTTATTATCACCATGTGCTCTGGGTCACTTATTTCAATTTAATTAAAATTCTGGTTGTTTCTTCCAGTTTTGACTTTCTGTGTTATCTAATTTGATAGACTGGAAGTTTAAATGGTTGAAAAGAAAAGAGAGAATTTACTCTGTGTTGTCTTTTAGATTCAGGCATTCGGCCTTAATTCAGCCTTAATCTAAAAAACAACACAAGACATCATGAATGTGGTATTGTTGTCCTTCTCGCTGCTAGTCTTCAGCAGGACTTGGGGCTTTTTACTTATCTCCCATCTACATTATTCCCTCGCTCTGCCCCAAGGATGTAGACATGCCCATGTTTCTAGGAAGAAGAGTCCTGTACAGGAGCACAACAATCAGCCTCTATTGGGCAAACACCTCCATGGGCCAAAGCAATAACAGAATAAGAGGAATGTCCTGGCCATCATGCCTTCCTGCTTCTGCCCTCTAGGGACTCTCCACTCTTATAAACCCTAAGGGAATAAGGAAACTGCCAGAGACTGCTTCCTCCTTTCTTATTACATGCCCCTCCCCTCCCATTCCCTCCCTTACTCCACTTTTTCATGCCGTCTTGACTTTCTTCCACTTTCTCCTTCATGGCCAGAGTGACTGCATCTTTCTTCCTCTTCCCAGACATCCTCCTCTTCCTGGAAAAGCAGGAAGCACAGGCTGGTGCAGCTCCTTCTCTAGAGTTCCATTGATTACCCTACCTAAATTGTTTAACCCATTCAGGTCTAAGCATGGGTGAATCAGGCGCCTATCTTTAGGATGCAATTTAGATTCCTTTAAGCCTCCCTTTCAAAAAATCACTACTCAGCACTCAGCAGGCTCCCATGATACCAGGCTTTCCTCCTAACTGGTTCACTGAAGTAAAATTGTAATAACAGAAGATAATTATTAAAAGTCCATGCTATCTGTGATGGAAGTATGTATTGCTTATCAAGAGTTGCTGTGATTATTGAACTAGGATGGACGGATGAATGGATGGATGGATGAATGGATGGATGGATGAATGGATGGGTGGATGACTGATTGATTGATAATGCAAAGAGCAGCCCTTGACCTTTGGAAGCTAGCCTGGCACTCATACCCACATCATGTTATTCTCCTCTTGGGCATAAAAAGATACACAGTATACCAATATCAGACAAGGTTAGTGTCAGACCATGATAAAGTAAGACAAAGCAAAGCCACTTCATAATTTTGTCTAAGAACAGACAAAACCAAGGCCACTGAGCAGCTGTAAAATACCAAACACTCCTCTCTCTCGACTGAAGTGATTCCTTCCTCTTTACCAATTGCAGCTTTATCTAAGCTCTCATCTCCCTTCCCATAGATAAGATTTAATGAGATATTTGGTCATACAATTGCTCCTGCTTTTCTTCAGCATTCAACATAAATTCCTATTTCCTTATACCTTTCCCCAGATTCCTCAATTAAACCCAATATTTTTATTGCCTTCTTTCTAACACAGTTACTGAAACACTCCCACAGTTTCCCATAACGTATGTTCTCCCTCAAAGCAACTAGTAATTAATTCAACTTGCTCAACTTCTGGTGTTCCCGTGGTCTTTGGCTGAAGGGTATTGATGACTGATAGAAAGTTAGTTACATACATACATATCTACATGCATAGAATAGTGCCTGACACATAGTGTTTGAAAAGTCTTTCCTATCATTATTATTATATACGTACAGCTTGAGAGTATTAATTAGGAGACAGGAAAATCATGTGAAACGTAAGAACCAAAAAGGAGATTCAGAAGGTCAGGCCTATCAATCAAACAATGAGATTCACTCATGTGTTAATAACAGAAAGTCAGTCCCTAGGCAGTGAGACAACTGGGTGAGTACCAAAGAACTCGCATGGATTTGTGGTCGGTAAACAAGGTAACATATTAAAAGCACCAACGCAATGCCTGGCACATAGAAGATGTCCAAAAATTTACCTATTTTTTCATTATCTTCACAATATTCTCAGGAAGCCCTTGGGAATGAGGGTACGTTTACTCTCCTTTTATACAACGTGAGTCCATAAAGCACAAGAACCCTCCTGCTGCCCTGAAATAGCACATGATAGAGTACTCTGAGGTTCTACTTTCAGAAAGCTTTTGGTATTCTTGTCTGTATCTGGAAAGCACAGATATGTTTTTGCTCAGCAATCATACCACTGTCATTTGACATTCTGTGGTACAGCCCCATGACAGTGATTTGCAGTGTAAATTCGAGTCACATCCAGCAATTTTGCTATCACTCTTACTGTAAAGTCACCTTGAAGGTTTCCTCTATTAGCCTGTGAGTATTTTTCAACTTTATTGCTAAGCTGATTTGTTTTCCATTTCCTTATTGATGAATTTTGCTGTTAACCAGAGTATTTGTTCAGCGGTTAGTAATAAGACTAGGGAATCTTTACAGGGCAAACCTTAAGAGCCAGCAAGGATAACAGGTAAAACTGATGGGGATGCAGCTCTCATTGTTCATTCCGCAGCTTCTGTTCGAGGCACTTATCAATTCATTCCATTGATAAGGATGGCAAGCTAAAAACAAAGCCACGGAGAGCGGAAGACAATACATCTGTGTCCATTATTTATTCATGCACAAATCACATGAATGAAAAATGCTAACTATTAACACCAGAACAGCAATGTTTTATGATAATTGTGCCATTGCTTTCTTTACCATTCACCCTCACAGTGTGCTACATGCAACAAACAAATGGGAGTTTGGTAACAAGTGATTGGTGACTTCTCCTCCAAAGCATAAGTGTAGGAGCAAATGTTTTCTGACTTCTCAGGCCTATATAGTCAGAAGAAACATACACACAGTATAATTCAGTTCAAACTAGTCTACCTATACAAATGTGTTCTGTATACAAACTTTTATGAATGTGTTTCCATGGTTTATATTCCAGGTTTTAAAAGTTGTGTACCATTCTAAAGTAATAAAATATTAAGAAAATATTTAAAATAGAAAAAATATTTAAAATGGAAAAAGTATTAGAATACGTATTGTTTCACATCCTACCAAAACATACTCACTGTTAATATTTTAGTGTATTTTAAGTGCTTTTTTTTAATATGTAGGGATTGGTTCATGCACACATTTATGTATACAGTTGAGTCTTGAACAACGTGGAGGTTGGGGTACACAGTTGAAATTCATGTGTAACTTTTGATTTTCAGAAAACTAAACCACTGACAGCCTGCTGTTGACTGGAAGCCTTACTAGTAATATAAACAGTCAATTCACATGTATTATGCATGTCCTGTGTATCATACACTGTATTCTTATAATAAAGTAAGCTAGAGAAAAGAAAATGTTAGGAAAATCATAAGAGAAAATATATAACCATTCATTAAGTGGAAGTGGATCAATATAAAAGCCTTCCTTCTTACCTTCACACTGAGTAAGCCAAGGAAGAAGAGGAAGTGGGAAGGTTAATCTTGCTATCTCAGTGGTGGCAGAGGCAGAAGGAAATCCATGGATAAGTGAACCTGTGCAGTTCAAACCCATGTTGTTGAAGAGTCATACGTGGATGTGTGTGTCTGTGTGTGTGTAGTTGTATTCACACTGCACACACAATTTTAAGAAAAAAAAAATTATCTATCCGCATCTTCTGGTCATATCTTCTTGGTGGTTTGGTCATATATTTCAAGTGTTGACTAGAAACTTGAAGAATGTACTTATTCTACCCATATTTTTAAGAAATTTCACTCTTTCTTCATACATTTATTCTTCTTACTGTATATATAATGCAATAGAATTTTATGTCTTTAATATTACATGTCTCCCAAACCCATTCAGTTTTACTTTTTAAGTAGATAACGTCCTCATATCTGTTAAAGATTCTGTTTCTGAAAAGGCGTTATTCAACAACCTTGAAAGAAAAATCATTCACATAATTGGCTAAATAGTAGTGGCAATTTCCATTCTAAAATTTTGTATTTCTGCGTGTGCCGTTGTTTAAAGGAGGAGAGTGTTGTCTAAATCTCTGTGTGAGTAGACACTCCTAAGACCCACAGAGCTCCTGTGAGGAGCACTTGGAAAATCACTTGCATTAATCAAGTATAGATTGCAATGGGAGACAAATAGGCAAAGAGCAGAGGGGAGCACAAAGGGAAAGGCAGAATTGAAGAAAAACTTCTCAGAAAGAAATCCGACAACCCGGAGGAGCAAATCTCATTACACAGATTCCCATGGCTGGAAAGGATTAGAAATGTTTCCGTATAATGAGGGGGCAATTAAACGAGGTTAAAACAGCCTTGTTATTTATGATTGAGCAAGGTCAACGTGATTAAGTCTCTTCCATTATTTATAAGTTTGTATGTAATTACTGTAAATTTCTAAGTGTTTTGTATGTTATAATAGAATTCATGGTAATGTTATTTTAGATCCTCATGATGAGTGCATCTGTTTCCCCCCAAATTTCAGTCACTGAACCAAAAATACACACAGTATGCTCTGACATTAATCAAGAGAAAGAGCAAAATAATTTTTGGCATACGAAATTTTTTTAAAAGAGCATAGGATAATGAAAAGCATAGTCACTTTTATTCTCTATCCTTTGCTTATAGAAAACAAACTTAAAAAGCAGTTTACATCACACTCTTGGCTGGGATCTTTTTTGAAATGTCTCTTTTGGTGGCCACTTACAATTAAACATGCAGCTCCTATGATTAATGTCAATGTTTGTGGTTAAATGAGCTATAGCCCTGAAACATAGGAATGAACAATGAGCAAATGCTCTCTTCTACATTTGCATGACTAACATTTCCACATTGATGGGGGAGATCGCTTATAGCATCTGTTTCAGACACATGAAAATTCAATTAAACTATCAGCTATCAGAATTACCGTGAAGCAAACATCAACATAGGAAACCATGACCTAATTATATTATGAATTTTAAACCAGAGATAAAAGTTACCTTCCAAGTCAATCACACTGATGGACTGATGTCTGAGAAAGCTAACAAATATTTTAAGAATAAGATATTCCCTGGAAATATAGGCAATTTTTACTTGTTTTTATCAAATTCATCTAAAATACAATTTAATAACTCAAAAGGTTTAGTATAGAGGATCCAAAATTCAGGTAAGAGATGGGTACAAGGTTTTTTAATTCTGCCCTAGGAGATAAGATGGAAGTCGAATAAAAATTCCACAGCCTTGGAACTACATTCCCACCTGCTCTCTGACTACAAAGGAGAAGAGAGATGTTCTGTGCAAGTGTGAGGCACACAGACAGGTCAGAAAAACATTCAGTTCTGCCGTGAGGAAATCTACCCTGAAAGAGCTAAAGCTAGACGATCTGTGGGAAGGCATGGCAGCTCAGAGACATACCACTATTTCTGCTCTCTGGAGTTTTTCCCATTGGAACTAAGCTAAGAGTATCTATTTGAAGTATAAACGTAGTAGTGCTTACAGCACTCTCCCTATTTGCAGTATAAATGTAGTAGTGCTTACAGAGGCATGGAGCAATATTGGGAGGTGGAAGCTTCATAGAATAGAGCAACAGATGCCAGCTGCCACTGTGGCCAAGGCTATGCCACCCTTATGGAATATGCCAAGTAGGGTCTCACAAGTCTCAGGCATGGTGTACTCTCCTCTTGCTGACTCATAGTGCTTATGAATTCCATCTCCTTTACCGAATGACACCCAAAAAGTCCTCTTTTACTAAGCAAATGACTAATAGTTAATTGAGGAAAATAGACAAAAATTTATGGTGTAACAATTCAAGTCTCAATCAGATGAGTCTTGCTATATTAATCTAACAATTAAGACCGTAAGTCTCACTGCTGCACACATTCATCCTACACCCCAGCAGTCCAGACACACTGGATATTTTACATTGCTCAATCACATGCACTCATTTTCACCTCCAAGAATGTATTCATGCTGGCTGCTGGTCCTATTGCCTGGTGTGTCCCTGTACCTCTTGTCCACCTGGAAAACTCCTAGACTTGCTTTAAGATCTAGTTCAGATGTCTAACAGCAGATGAGTAACTCCTCTGTTGTCCCATAGTATTTTCACATACAAACTCTATCATAGCCCGTAGCATACTATTCTGACTTATGTATGTATCCATGTGCTCTTTCTATTATGAATTCCATGACAAAAGAGACCTTGATAAAAAGGCAAATCAATTCCTATTATAAGGTCTTCAATAGAGGTATCTTTAACTTGTCTTGCCTTTAATTAGATTATGAGTGGCCTGGTGGAAAGAACAGGACTTAATATTTCTACTACTTGGCAGAAATCCTCTTCTTGAGAATGAGTAAACCAAGCTCCCATTCTAGCATGGAATGGGAGTGAGTAACAGAAAAGGCCATTAAGCAGTCTGGACACACATGGTAGACAGACCACAATAACACTCTTAGGGACATTCACAGGTCTGGTTTACTTCCAGGGACCCTGAGCAGTGGAAATGAGGATTGCAGGCTAATTTCAGACCATTCAATCTGGACAACTAATTAGAAATTAAATAGGTAGGGACTGGTACCTTTGACAATATCTTAAGAATAAAGTCCCAGTTCTGGGTCAGAGAGAACCTTTCAACTTCATATGCACACAAGATTTGCTAGCAAAAATATGTCCCTATTTCAGAACTGCTGCAACAGCTAATGAAAACTCATAGCATATTTTTTCATTCTGTAACAGTTTACATTGTCTTCTCTAGGCCAAATAAACAAAGAGAAACCTTTACTTTATCGTATAAAGCATTAAAAGGAAGCAAACTGACAAAGAATAAAGCAGATAGTTCCTATATTTAGATGGAAATAGACTAGGGAAAATGAGAGGTCTATAATCTTCATGAGGACACTTGGTATTTTTTTTCCTGCGGATATACCCATGGAGAATCCATTTAAAATAAAATCCCTGTAACCAGCAAGCTCGTAGGTGGGTTGCAGTGTTCTTAGCAATCCATATAGTCCATATGCTTTCCCACTGCTGCTCATCTACATTGTTTTTGGCTACCAGAACTTTTTATAATTGAAGGAAAGCAACTCTGCTTCCAAGGAATTTGTAATATGTGAAAACCCAGAAAGGATCATTCAGAACTGGGTCAAAAATTCCCAAAAAGATGTGAAATATGGATTATAGAAAATTGTCTATGCTCACAGTCTAGAATTATTTTCCACCCAGTCTCTCTTAAACCCACTCCACTCGGGATCTTGCTCCCTCCTCTCCCATTCTTCTCTAAGGCACCGACAACCACTACATTGCTAAAGCTCAGGGTCAATTTTAGTCCTATCTTATGGTTCTATCAACAGTATTTAGCACAGCTGATCCCCTTTCTTCACTTCACTTCCTGGATATCACCTTTTCTTTGTGTGTCTTCTCCATCACCAGTCTTTCATTTGTCTTTGCTGGCTCCTCCTCTTCTCCAGCCTTTATTTTTTAATTTTTATTTTTTAAATATATTGTTTTGCACTTTAGATTCTGAGGTTCATGTGCAGAAAATGTAGGGTTGTTGTATAGGTACATACATGGCAATGTGGTTTGCTGTCTCAATCCCTGCATCTGGCATTTCTCCCCATGTTATCCCTCCCCAACTCCCTACCTCCCACTGTCCCTCCCCTAGTCCCCCTCAAGAGACCCCAGTGTGTGATGTTCCCTTCCCCGTGTCCATGTGTTCTCATTGTTCAATACCTGCCTATGACTGAGAACATGCAGTGTTAGATTTTCTGTTCTTGTGTCAGTTTGCTGAGAATGATGCTTTCCAGGTTCATCCATGTCCCTGCAAAGGACACAAACTCATCGTTTTTTATGGCTGCATAGTATTCCAAGGTGTGTATGGGCCACGTTTTTCTTGTCCATTCTACGATTGATGGGCATTTGGGTTGGTTCCAGGTCTTTGCTATTGTAAACAGTGCCACAATGAACATAACCTGTGCATGTGTCTTTATAATAGAACTATTTATAATCCTTTGGATGTATACCCAGTAATGGGATTGCTGGGTCAAATGGAATTTTTATTTCTAGGTCCTTAAGGACTCGCCACAGTGGTTGAACTAATTTACACTCCCACCAACAGTGTAAAAGTGTTCCTATTTCTCCACATCCTCTCCAGCATCTGTTGTCTCCAGATTTTTTAATGATCACCATTTTAACTGCCATGAGATAGTATCTCAGTGTGGTTTTGATTTGCATTTCTCTAATGGCCAGTGATGGTGAGCATTTTTTTCATACGTTTTTTGGCCTCATAAATGTCTTCTTTTGAAAAGTGTCTGTTCATATCCTTCACCCACTTTTGAATGGGTTTATTTGTTTCTTTCTTGTAAATCTGCTTGGGTTCTTTGTAGATTCTGGATATTAGCCCTTTGTCAGATGGGTAGATTGCAAATTTTTTCCCATTCTATTGCTTGCTGGTTGACTCTAATGATTGTTTCTTTTGCTGTGCAGAAGCTCTGGAGTTTAATTAGATCCCATTTGCCTATTTTGGCTTTTGTTGCCAATGCTTTTGAAGTTTTAGTCATGAACTCTTTGCCTATGCCTATGTTCTGAATGGTTTTGCCTAGGTTTTTGTCTAGGGTTTTTATGGTGTTGTTAGGTCTTATGTTTAAGCCTTTAATCCATCTGGAGTTAATTTTAGCGTAAGGTGTCAGGAAGGAGTCCCGTTTCTGCTTTCTGCACACTGCTAGCCAGTTTCCCCAACACCATTTATTAAACAGGGAATCCTTTTCCCATTGCTTGTTTTAGTCAGCTTTGTCAAAGATCAGATGGTTGTAGACATGCGGTGTTGCCTCCAAAGCCTCTGTTCTGTTCCATTGGTCTATATCTCTGTTTTGGTACCAGTACCATGATGTTTTGATTACTGTGGCCTTGTAGCATAGTTTGAAATCAGGTAGTATGATGTCTCCAGCTTTGTTCTTTTTGCTTAGAATTGACTTGCCTATACAGGCTCTCTTTTTGTTCCATATGAAGTTTAAGGTGGTTTTTTTCCAGTTCTGTGAAGAGGGTCATAGGTAGCTTGATGGGGATAGCATTGAATCTACAATTTACTTTGGGCAGTTTGCACATTTTCACAACATTGAGTCTTCCTAGCCACGAGCATGAAATGTTTTTTCCATCTGTTTGTGGCCTCTCTTATTTCCCTGAGCAGTGGTTTGTAGTCCTCCTTAAAGAGGTCCTTTACCTCCTTTGTTAGTTGTATTCCTAGGTGTATTATTCTCTTTGTAGCAATTGTGAATGGCATTTCATTCTTGATTTGGCCCTCTTGAAGTCTGTTATTGGTATATAGGAATGCTTGTGATTTCTGCACATTGATTTTGTATTCTGAGGCTTTGCTGAAGTTGCTTATCAGTTTCAGGAGATTTTGGGCTGAGATGATGGGGTCTTCTAAATATACAATCATGTCATCTGCAAATATACACAATTTGACTTCCTCCTTTCCTAATTGAATACCCTTTATTTCTTTTTCTTGCCTGATTGCTCTGGTTAGAACCTCCAATACTATATTGAATAGGAGTGGTGAGAGAGGGCATCCTTTTCTAGTGCCACATTTCAAATGGAATGCTTCCAATTTTTGCTCATTCAGTATGATATTGGCTGTGTGTTTGTCATAAATAGCTTTTATTATTTTGAGATATGTTTCGTTGATACGTAGTTTATTCAGAGTTTTCACCATAAACGGCTGTTGAATTTTGTGGAAGGCCTTCTCTGCATCTATTGAGATAATCATGTGGTTTTTGTCTTTGGTTCTGTTTATATGGTGAATTACGTTTATAGACTTGTGTATGTTGAACCAGCCTTGCATCTCAGGCATGAAGCTTTTTGATATGCTGTTGCAGTCAGTTTGCTAGTATTTTATTGAAGATTTTTGCATCTATGTTCATCATGGATATTGGCCTAAAGTTTTCTTTTCTTGTTAAGTCTCTGCTAAGTTTTGGTATCAAGATGATGTCAGTCTCATAAAATGATTTTAGAAGGATTCCCTCTTTTTGGATTGTTTGGAATAGTTTCAGAAGGAGTGGTACCGGCTCCTCTCGGTATGTCTGCTAGAATTCAGCTGTGAACCCATCTGGACCTGGGCTTTTTTTGGTTAGTAGGCTATTAATTCCTGCCTCAACTTCAGACCTCGTTATTGGTCTATTCAGGGTTTCGACTTCTTCCTTGTTTAGGCTTGGGAGCGTGCAAGTGTCCAGGAATTTATCCATTTCTTCCAGGCTTACTGGTTTATGTGCATAGAGTTATTCGTAGTAATCTCTGGTGGTAGTTTGTATTTCTGTTGAATTAGTGTTGAAATCCCCTTTATTGTTTTTTATTGCATTTATTTGATTCTTCTCCAGCCTTTAAAATTAAGGTGCTCCAGTTCTAAGTCCTTCCTCTTCTTTCCTTCTGCATTCACATTCACTTATCTGGTGATCTTACCTAGTCTCAGAGCTTTAAGTACCATTTGTGTGCCAATGAGTTTCACAACCATATGTCCAGCATTGACTTCTCTCCACAACTATAGACTTATCTACCTCCTATTCACTCAGCATCTCCTTTGGCATATATCTAATAAAAATGTCAAACAACTTAACATGTCTGCAGCTGAATTCTGATCTTCTCCCTAAAAATGTTTTATCTTCAATCTTCTTTCTCCCTGTTGATAGCAATACCATCTGTCCAGTTTTTCAGGCCAGAACTTACAGGAATCCTCCACTGATTTCTTTCTCTGACTACCACATTCAATTATTCAGCCAATCCTTTTGGCTCTAGCTTCAAAATATTAATCCAGAGAACCAAGCATTCCAGAAATATATATGGGAAGAAAACACAGTTTACTGAAATATAATTTAAGTATCACCTCATGTCATGCCTCACATAGATTTCCATACCATGGGGTGAATCTATTATATAATTCACATTTGCCATCTGAAATGATTTTCTCTAAGTTTCTTCTCTGAACACACTAAACAAAGAAAATTAAGTTTTGAGTTAATGCCTCTATTATTGTTTTCAAATATCTTTCTCCACAGATGCTAATGTTTCACAGTTAGTTCATTATTAGAAAGTGATTTTCCCTCAGAAGAGCTTAATACTATTCATCTGGCAATCCAGAGAACCTATTAATACTATTTTAGGTATGTGAGGATAACCAAGGGCATACCATTTTTAGCCTATTATGCCTGCATGGAAGTTAGTAATAAAGAAATCAATCATTTGTGTCCATATCTTAATACTTACACGTTACTCTTCTCTCTCTTTCTTTCTCTTGAGTAATAAAGTTCATATTTATATTCAAAAATAAACACATATCCCTGTTTTTTTTCTGTACATATAAAATACATTTTATATCAGATAGAGGTGCAAAATTGAAAACAGTGCATAGTAATAATCTCAACTCCGTGTTCTATTAAAAAAAATGAAACAACATAAAGAATGTTCTGTTGTTTATTGCACTTACTAATCCATTTAACAAACACTTATTGAAAATCTATAATGTGCCCAGCATTTTGCTAGAGACTAGTAACTCAACAGGTGTCTAGGTAAATAAGGTTTTCATCCTTCAGTACAACTCACTGTCCCGAGACAGTTACAGACAAAGACACAGTCACTACACTGCATGTAAATCCTGCTGAAATGGGTGAGAAACACCCACAAGATAAGAACATCATGGAGGGGACCTAGCACCAAATTCAGGATGTCAGCAAAGGCCCCTTAGAGAAAGTAATTTGCAAGTTACAATCTAAAGGATGACTAGGAAGAACCAGCTTGTCAGAGAGGGGAGACCAGTGTTTTAAACAGAAGGAATATCTGGTACAAAGACCTCAAGGTAAAAAACATCTTCTTACAAAAACACCAGAAGTCAAAATGTTCAAAAAGGAAAGGAGGAGTGAGAAAATGAAGCTGAAGAAGTAAATTAGAGCCAGGTCTAAGCCATGGCAAAGAATCTGTGCTTTATAGTAAAGGTAACAGAGAAACCTTAGGCATGAAAGTGAGCAATCAAATGTGTGTTTCAGAAAGATCACTTTCATTGCATTGTGATGACACTAACAAAGGGTAAAGAGCAGAAGCAGGAAAACAGACAACAGTTGACATAATCTTGGAGAGAAATGATGGTCTGAACCAAGAGAATGAGCCTAGGAAGAAAGAAAACAGATAAGAAAGATTCTGTAAGTCTGGATCATTGCCAAATAGAATTTTGGCAGCAAGGGAGATTTCAAATTCTAACAATACATTCACTCAACAGTACTTGTTGAGCATCTATTACCAAAGTATGCAAACCATCATCTGGAAACTAAGACCCAAAGAAGTTAATTAAATTAAATAAGGTCACACAGATAATTGCTGGCATATTTGAATGTAATGTAGGCCTTCCAGTCCAGTGATTACAGTTCAATATTTTATATATAAGAATGCTCCAGTTACCTCAATAAAATGAACTCGTATCCATTCATCTAAAATGCTACAAAAGTAAAAGGTTATGAACTACAATGTTTAATGTGAGCTTAATTCCAATCCTTACAATTCACATTTTAGAAATGTAATTTGGCTGAGTACCTTCTCCCAAATAGCTTAAGCCCCTTTGAATTAGTTGGTACATACATAGAATTCATACAGTTGCATCACCAACCAAGAATAGCCTAATACTGTCTGCCAGAGACTGCCTCCAGCCACGACAGTCAATTGTTGGAGCCACTAGCAGACAAATTTATCATATACATTGACCCGCTGCCTTGAATGGACGGTCACTGAAGTAATGACTAGGAGTATCAAAATCATGAATAAAATATGGGAATCAGGATTGCAAGTTATAAAGTTCTCTTATCAAGCCTACAGACTAAATGTGTTCTCAAAGGTGGTGCTCCCACCTTGGGTGACACAGATAAATGATGATGCTGATTATAAAAAGTAGTGAAGAGCAGATTAGCACCTTGGGCCACATTCTGTTGGCGTTGCTACCAGTTGCATCCAAATAAAATGTGTTAATATTTCTGTTTCTTCGGAGTTTAGCTGTGAAAATGAAAGTGTGTTGTGGAGCAGAAGACAAGAAAAAAGTGAAGATAAAATAGGTATTTTCAACAAAAGAAGTATGGTAAATGAAGAGAGAATACTTCAGTTAAAATCAGTTTTTCTTAGGACCAAGATATCTTGTTAATTTGCTAAAAGAGAATGAGGCACAGAAAATACAAGATAATTTGTTGTGCTTATGTGGTAGGTGGAGGAAAAATGGAGTATTGCCCTATACAAGGGGGATGGGAGAGGGTGGTGCGGTGTTTAACATACAGAATATATGTTTAGACTCCTGGGTTGAATTATCTAGGTAAGCCTCGATGAAGCCATAAATGGTTTTGAGTGGTTCAACTGAATCTCTACAAATCAGTTATAATTTAAACACTGCAAAGAAGCCAACAATTTCAAAAATGAACCAACTCTTTCTGAAAGGGTTCAAAGTAAGTAGACACTCCCTGACCGCTTGCCTAAATATTGCACTGAGACTTCATTCTGAGGATTTGCTTTAAATCGACTTGGTCTCCTGAATAAGTCATAGGGTACAATGGGGCACTTCAACCAGGAATCATATATTTTGTTTGCAGGTCACTGTTTGGCAGTTTGTACTTACAGAAAAAGCAAAAATTAAGGGGTTCTTTACTTATTTTGATAGTGTAATTATTCATCTTTAAACTGGTATGTTTGAATCACGCAGGGGAGATAATTAGGCTCACAAGACAACAAGGAAGAATTCATATACTGCTTTAGGGAACTAAATGCTTGCAAGCAACTTTAAAAGCACATGTTTTAAGAATGCCAGGGGGTCACAGTCAACTCAGAGAGGAATGACCAGTTTCACTCCTAATGGTGGTCCCGAATAACACACTGTAAAAGAATACTTGCTCCTTCTGACATAATCCTCAAAGGTTAGAGATTTAAAAACAAAAAAATTCTAGATCCTCCTTATAATTTACTAAGAATTTGCTTCGGCCCTTTAAGATGAGCTATAGAAGAAGATGTAAATGTAAATTAGTAAACAGTTTAAACATGTATTATAAAATATGACATTATTTCCAATGATATAATATCACTCGTTCAAAAATAGTTTTTTGATATGGTCTAGATTAGAAACTATTTTATGATCAATTATTTGATTTAAAGAGAGATGTATTCTATAGCTCACCATTTGGCTTTTTCATTTAATTTTTATAGTAACCCTAAAAAGTAGGATTAATTAGCCTCAGTCTGAGAAACCAGATAGTTTCTTCTTGGAACTTATTCATTCAACACGTTTTTGTTCAGTGTTTAGTTTGCTGGAGGAAACATGATGAATAATTGGTGGCAACGGATCTGTTGCAAGGTCTGATTTTGAAAGTTTGAATAAGACAGACATGTATTAGAATGACCACAGTTTAATAACTCTGTGAATTGGGCAAATTTCCTGAACTCGTTGAAACTCAGTTTACTCATCTATAAAATGGGGCTAATAATAGTGCCCACCAAACACCTGGTAAGTTAATGTATCTAAAGTGTTCTGATGTTGACCTTCAGGCAGAATTCTTTGTGCCCTTCCCATTACTGCATCTCAACAGGAAGAAGACCCACTGAGGTAAGATCAGGTTTAACACCTTTTTGGCATTAAACCATTAAGTGGAGTCACTTAGAATTTAAGAATCATTGTATTTAGTTTGACCTCATTCTCTGTTTTGTTCATTGTATTTGTGTAGGAAGGATACCCAGCATTTGTTTGCTCTTACTCTTATTTCTTCTGTGTGTGTGTGTGTGTGTGTGTGTGTGTGTGTGTGTGTGTCTCCCCTCACCTACCACCACCTCCGCATTCTCCTGTATGCCATGGCGAGGGGAGGGGGAAAGGCTAGGCCAGTCAGCTCTAGGCATTGGTGAAGGCTTCTCTCATAATCTGTCTTTAGCACCATTTCCTGTACCCGGCTAATTTGGGATGCCCTTTCCTTCAACTAACAAGAAAGACAATAAGCTCTGCTTTGGGCTTGGAGAAAGAAAGAAGAAATGGTCTGGAATTATTTTATTTCTGGACTATTTAATCCTAAGTAGCCCAGAAAAAAAAAAAAATCCCTGTCTGTGGCCCAGCTCAAATTACTGGACCAAAGTCCCAAGTGATAAAGAGTTACCATGAGCTGCTGTGACTGTTTTATGCATCGACCATCCCCTGGGACTTCACATGAAAGCAGCAAGCCTGGACCAAGGCTGAACACTGTGCCTGGCCTAAGAAGACCATAATACCCTGTCATTGTCATTTCAATATCTGTTATCATTATTGATCAATTATATTCCTCCATTTCTAATTTCTGTAATATACAAAAACACCTCAGCAGTTTTGCATATCTACATTTTTTGGTACTTTTGTGACTGTTCCACTTATAGGATAGATGTTGCATAAAAACAAATTAATTTTACATCTCTCTTTTAATCAAATAATTGATAATAAAATAGTTTCTAATCTAGACCATATCAAAAAACTACTTTTGAACGAGTGATATTATATCATTGGAAATAATATCATATCATATAATACATGTTTAAACTGTTTACTAATTTACATTGATTTTTTCCTCTAGTTAATCCCAATAGTGTTGTTTTAGCTCGTGGACTTTTCTTTGATCTGTATTCATTTTAATCTCAGGCTCAGTTTTTAACCCCTAAAATATGAATAATAAAGTAATGATTATTTGCTGGTACTTGAAATTTACAAAAGTAAAAATGCTAGGTTCAAATAAGGTGCCTCACAGTTAGTGTTTAATGTGAATGAATGAAGCATGAAAATATATACACACACTTAGACCATGAGTAAACAAAATAATGCAGACATTTCAGGTAAAATTACCTTCTCATTAAAGAAACTCTGCTGACACAGGCTCCATTGCAACTATGGCAAACTTGATTTTATAATCACGTATTAACCTTATGGGTCTTCCCAGCAAACTGCAAGATGTCATAGTATCACTTTTAGCCTCATAATCAAATGGCTATAACCCAAGACAGCCAAGCAGTTTTAAATGGCATTCTTAATACAAAGTCTTTCTAAATTATTATTTTTTTCAGCTAACAGCTCTGGAAAAAAAGAGACTTAGGAGTTAAGATCTAATCTGCCGGTAAAGAGACTCAAATGTCATTATAAAGTCATTGAGGTGTTTGACATACAGCAGTAGTAATCTGCTATTGAGATATCCTTTAATTTAACAAGCATTTTATTAAGTGCCCACAACATGGCAGTCCAGAACTCAGTTAAACTTGAAAGATAAAAGAACACATTGACCGTGACCCCAGCACTCAAGAATTCCTAGGCTGGTGGACAAAGCCCCTTATGATACATTGGGATAGAGATAACCTCAACTACTCACACTCTGTGGATGAGGCTGGAAAATAAACTGGATCCAGTTCAGGAGGATTTTATACTATGATTCACATATTTCCAAACATGCTTTCCTAGGTAGCAAAAGAACGGACGTGAAACTGAGCAGATGCTTGAGGTATGGAGAAGTCACATTTGTTAAATTCCAAGAGTTCTGTATGCTTTATCTTATTTAATCCAGCAGACCTCACAAGCAAGACATAGTTGTTCTCCTACCATAGAGGAGTAATGGAGGCTCTGTGCCTACGAGTTGTTCCTCATCACCTGCTTGTCTATGGCAGGCCCAGGATATACCTCACATGTATCTGATTTCAGAACATAGTTCCTCCTGTTGCACCACACAGCTTCAAGTCATATTTCCACAGTGTTTGGGCTTCCAAGAAGAGAAGCTCTGACTCCTGCTTCAGAGACAAGACGGCATAGGTTGACCAGATTGGCTACAGAGAAAAGACAGCAAAGTGGCTCAAGTGGCCCAAAAAAATAAGGGACCCTGGTAGTGCTAGGTATATGTCAGAGGGTAGCTAATGGCAGCAGGACCATGTTTGCTAATTTGTTATCTCTCCTTGCCCAGAGTATTGTAACACACTAGAGTAACTGATTACATACAAGAGAGGATCAGTGGCAATTACAGTTACACGTTATATTGTTCATTACATGAATCGCAACAGATAATATGGTGGCAAAACATTGCATCTCAGTTCTTAGGTCTGTATACATCACTGGTGTCATGTCTGGTGTCACTGTAAGCTCAGCATCTAGCAGTGTCTCCAGGCAATATAGTCTCGACACTTGTTGAAAGAATGAGTAAGTGACTACATGAATAAGTGAAAGACAGAAATGCACACACAAAAAAACTATCTGCCTCCATGCAAATTACAAGCCAGGCCTTTCTTACTCACATGATCTGAAGCCAGAAGGTGGGCCCAGGAGTAAGCCCTTGATTCTGACGCAGAAGTTCCTATTTACCACCGCTGGGACACTCGCTGTCTTCTGGGTGAATTCAGTATTTCATGTAATTTCCCCATGGCTCAGCTCTAGCACCTGTTCAAAGAGCAGCCTTGATGCACGCCTCAGAATTTTAATGCCCAGTGGACTCAGATACGCTTTGCAAGCTCATCTGAGATTCATTATAAGGAGGCATAGTTTTCTTTCTATTCATATAGGTCTGCATAGATGAATAAATGATGTAATGCATTAGTGCAGTGATTCAGAACCTCCATTAGCACGTTTGTCCATTTTCATCAATTCCTAGGAATCAATCTAATTATCACAGTGAACAAGAGGAGGATTCTTCAAAGGACCCACCTCACATGAAGGAGAACAGGGAGGGAAGGAAGAGGGCTATAATAGGCAGGGTTTGTATGTGTGGGGAAGGTTGCCTGTATGCATTGGGGTAGTGTGTGTTAATCTCACTGTGGTCAAGAGAAGTCAAAGTAAGATAAAATAAACACGTCCAGAAGGTAGTGTGATAAAGAAAGTTCATGCACTTTGATGATTCACAGATTTAGGTTCAAATTTTATCTCTAACATTTGATTTGTTATAGGCCATGAAAAAGTTACCTTCTCTGAGTTTAAATGAATGCATTCATGAACCAAAACAACTGAGAGGACACTTGTGGTTTATAACAAAATTTAACTGAGAGAACTACGCAGCTAGGCACATTGGCTCATGCTTGTAATTCCAGCACTTTTGGAGGCTGAGGCAGGCAGATCATTTGAGGTCAGGAGTTGGAGAGGCGCCTGGGTGACATGATAAAACCCGTCTCTACTGAAAATACAAAAAACTACTTGGGCGTGGTTGCAGGCGCCTATAATCCCAGCTACCAGAGGCTGGGACAGGAGAATTGATTGAAACCAGGAGGCAGAGGTTGCAGTGAGCCGAGATCTGAGATCGTTCCACTGCTCTCCTGCCTGGGCAACACAACAAGACTCTATCTCAAAAAAAAAAAAAAAAAAAATAGGGAGAGAGAGAGAGAACTATGCAAATCAAATGGCAAAGTTCTCAGTCTATAGAAGGCCTTCACAAACATTAGTGTCTTCCTTTTTTCTCCATTTGAAAGGAGGGAAGAAAAACTTGCTGGCACCCTCCTTAATTTGGGGGCCCTCCTATCTTCCATTCACTTAGAGCCATTTTTGCAATGACCTGGTCATTCAGAACTAAGCTAGCCATCTAAACAATCAGGGAAACTTTTCTGATTAGCTATTAGCGACATCACCTATTTTGCCTTTACTGTGTCACAGATACTACAAAACCCCTCCCAGAAAGCATATGCCATTATCACTCAGGTTGTCAGCGTACCTTTCAGTGAGGTTGGTCATAATCGTAGCAGCTCCCATGTATGGAACACCCACTAAGGAGGTAGAATTTCATGATAATTGGGAATGTGGGTTTTGAAGTCAGGCGATTAATAAAATCTCACTCCACTACCTACTCTCTGACTCTGGGCAATTCATTGTGTCACCATTATCACAGGGAGATAATGATAACAACTACTCCACAATGCGACTTATTCTGAAGATTGAGATATTTATATGACAGCAGTTAGAATAACATTTGGCTCATGGTAAGTGCTCAAGATTTGTTAATTTTTACTGTTGTTTAGCTGACATTATGAAGATATTTTCTAATTTAGTTATTTCAACTCAGCGCAGTTAAGGCCACTGAAATTCAGAAAAGTTAGGGAAATTTCTTGGTCCCCAAATGGTTTAATTTCTTTGTTGAATGTGACTTTATCTGTAAGGTAATTTCTTCAAATTTGGCCACAGCAGAGAGGTCTCTGCAGAGTGGAAAAAGCACTGGACTAGGATCTGTGAGGAAACGTTTAAGCAGATAAGTTTACTCCACTTATCAGCTGCATAAGTACCGATTCACTTCACCATTCTACAAATGAGAAGGTTTGACAAGGTGCTTGCTAAGGTCACTCTTGGCTCTGACACACGGGTTCCATGTGACAGACTTGGAAAATAGAAGAAGGGCATGCATCTCAGGGGATCTCGGTGGGCCCAGTTGACAGTGATGACATTGCTGGGATCATCACCCTGCTTCCTTTGCTTTTCCACTCACAAGGATGGCCCTGTCATCCTTGTTCCCATAGGGAACTAAAAATGAGGTTCTCATTATATTTCAGCTTCCTCATCTGGAAAGTATATTCCCAAACAACAATCCTGTTTTCATATGTAGCAAAGAACTATTCATGTCCTATGTTTGCTTCCTTTGATTTGTCATCTTTAGTCTAGGTTGTCACGAGCTGGGCTTCCTTGGATATTTTCAGGGAATTTCTACTAAAAATGATTACAAGAGTCAGGGGACATAAATACTGAAAATACAAATACCATTTTGAATTCTCATGCTAAAGGAAGACTTGGATTACACTGATTCTGTGGAAGGGTTCGAACTTTAATACTAAGATAACAATGTAAAAATAGTCTTAGATAAATTTTATTTAAGTTAAAATGCTGACAATATCATCAGACTGAAATAAATACATGTATTACTGCCTTGCAATATTTAACATTTACTGATCTCTTGCTACATGTCAGGCACTGTTCTAAGAACTTTATAGGGCTAATCACATTTAATCCTTAGAGCACCCTGATGACATATGAACTATAATTAACTTTATTTCACATATCGGAAAACAGAGCTTTAGGATGGTTAATAAAAAAAAAAAAAATTCCAGAATCACACAGAGATGTTTTTTGACCAAAATTTGAACTCAGGCCTATTAGACTCCAAAGGCCAAGGTGTAAAGCTAAGCTCTTTTGCCTCCATTTGTAATCATTGTATTTTTATACAGTTGCAACAATTGTGGACATCACCTTTTACTACTTCTGCTTAATATTGTAATAGACATTTTCTAAAATTGTTTGAATCAGTATGTAAAAATAAACACAATAATCAACATCAACATTGCCCACCCGTGTACTAAGTGATATACCGTAACTATTTTATTTAAGCTTCAGAACAATCCTACAAGATAAGGAATCATGAATGTCTCTGTTTTACAGATAACGAAACCAGCTCAGGTAAAGTTGTTCAATTTGTTGGTATGGTCAGAGAGCTTAGAAGTGGCAGAGCCACAATTTAGACTTAGATCTGCCTAAATGAAGAGACCAACTCTTACCTAATGCAATATACTGAATAAAATCTTGATAAAACCAAAATATTCTCAGTTTTCTAAAAGGTACAAAGACAAAAAGAAGTATCAGAACTCCCTCTTAGAAATGGTATTTCTTTCTATTTTCACCTGATTTTATTGAAGAAAGCTGAGCTTTCAATAGGTCCCAGAACCTCTGCAAAACTACAGATAAAATTATAATAAGCAGTTTGGTTTGAAAGAGACTTACAATAAGGCATGCATTGCCACATCAATGATAAGCCCACCAATAGTCATCCATATGGAAGTGCACTGAAAACCAAGAGAAGGCAGAAAAACGTGTGATTTCTTTATTTTGGATTTTCAATAACATCATCAATGTTAGTTAAGCCAGCAGCTATCCCCATGGATTCTAGGTGGTCCTTCTATATACATGAATTTTCTCCATCAGCAGAAATGGCTTTCCAATCATTTTCTCCAGCAATTTAACAGAAGTAAAAAGTCAACAAATGCCCAGTGATGAAATCTTTAAAATGTTTATGGAAGAAATTATAAGAAAACTCACGAAGTTACATAGATGGATTTCAATCTCTGTTACATCAGTTTTAGCCATGTCAAGTCACCCTTTGTACCACAGATTTCTCAGCTATACATCTGGACAGTAATGCTCCTCTGAAGACTTTTTGAGATTAGTACAGATAATCTACACAAGACAGCTGGAACATTCATTGCCAATAATAAACAAAGAACATAAATTCAGTGCCCTCTTCTATACCCACTCTTCCTCATGGACACACATTCCAAAAATCAGAAGACAGCTTTGTCCAAAAGAGCACAGTAGCTGACACACAGAATTCAGAGCTGCTAAACTATACAGTGGTACTGTACAGCAAATACAATTTGGTGGCAGGAAGCATGGACATACTCTTTGTAAAGTTATCAGTTTAGAGCGTCTCCTCTACCTCCTGTTAATTTTCTTGTGCAGACAGTAAAACTTAATAGAAGGGAGTTCTGTAGTGCCAAGGCTTCAGGGTTTGCTTCTCAGCTGAATTCACTTATACAGAGATTATGCTTAAACACTGACCATTATGCAAACCTAGATAGGATTTCCAGATGTGCACATGTGGGAGACCAACCCTGTGTATTAGAAGGCTGAAGGGAATTTTATCTTTCCTGATGATAGATGATCTCTTCACCCATGGAATATCTCTCCAGGAAGATAGGGATGATCATGTCTGGTCACCACAGGGTTCATGTCCAGTTTTTAGGTGCATGTGAGGCTCCTATCATGGCTAAGGCAAGACCCTCATCCATCAATAAAAGGAAATCTATGTTCTCTAATACTTTAAGTTACTTATGAGCCTTGGAATGCAGAATGATAGGGTGGTGAGAATTCTGGATCAGAATATAGTGCTGTTGCTTTTTGTGCAGACTCTGAGTCATTTGAGAAATAAAACACCACCTCTTCATCTCCCCTGCTCCTTTTCTTCCCACTAATAAAAATAGTGTTGTAATACTGATACCTGTGTTTAATTATATCAAGGATAAGAATTATATAGCACAGTTCAGCCAGGATGGTAAAAGCACTTTTCAAAATATAGTTCAGCCATCCTCTCAGGCTTCTTCCACTCTCCTAGGCCAATTCCTGAATGCTAAAATTATTTTAACAGTCACAGAGCATGGTGCATTAATAAATGATCAAAGAGTGTGCATTTTCTAATGTCCCTTTGGCCTCGATAAAGAAACTGGCCAATACTCCATTAACCACAAGCCAATAAGTCATTTTTTAAGCTTGAAATATATTTCCCCATCTCATGTTGGAGGTGGGTCACCAGGATTGCTTAGTTTATGCACTTGAAAATTGACTTCTTAAAGAAAAAGTTTGAGATGGATTATTTATGAACATGTGTAAATTATGTAGTAATTTCATTGAGATTTCTAGGACTTCTATGAAGTAGAACATCCCCTGTGGTAGCCACATCTTATTGAATCCATTTGTTTCATCTTTTCCTCCACTTCAGAGGCTTCCAATATTTTAAGGTTCACTTTGAAACAATAGCTCACTTTGAAATGTAATTTAAAAATATATTTATTATGTGTTCCTGTGTAGCACTAAATATTGCCTTACAAAAAAAGAAACCCATGTAACACACACAAACGAAAAGGAAATTGTGCCTAACAGTCATTATTCATTTATGATAAGATGGATGAGTAGAAGGCCTAGTGCTAAACAAAGTCACAATAAAGGAGAACAATGAGAAAAACTAGAAAATAATAATCTATATGTGATTTTACTTGTCTCAGTGCTTAGACATACTCTCCCATCTTCACCATGGAGGATGGAGGCAAGTATTATAAGTTCCATTTTACTGGCAAAGCGTTAAAAAGCATAAAATTACATGACTTACAACCCCACATAAATGAATCGCTTGCAAAATCACCACCAGAAATCTACAAATAAGTATTATTTTCATCTTAGCTACAGAGTTGGAAGACACGAATCAGTTGTGGCCCTTTATTTGTCACCGTTTCAAGGGTTACATCCATCCACATAAACACGATTCTAAAGTGCAATTGCATGCTTAAACCCTACACTAATATATATAAATCAATATCCCATTACACAAACTATCTAAATAGATAATATAGCAAGAATATGTGCACGAAAATTTCATAATAGTTTTTGGAAACTTGAATGATTAATAATAAAGGGTTATATTCATGCGATAAAATACCAAGCTGAAATTAAAAGTAGCATTAGAGGCTAATGTTTATTGCCTGGAAAAATGATGTTCTCATATTGCTAAGAAAAAAAAAAAAAATGAAACAGACCTTGAAACAGCAAACTGAAGTATTGTTGTAAAGAAATACCATGGAAAATTCTGGCAGATCATGCACCAAATTTTAACAGTTGTTATATTTGGTGGCAGAATTATGGCTGTGTTTTGTTTTCTTTCTCTGTATATTTCCATGCTTTCTGGTATTACTATATTGATTTCTACTACAGTTATAATTAGTAGAAAATTGCAATCTACTTTTTTTAAGTAAAAATAAAAATACTTTATAAAGAGATCACACCTATTAATACTGATTAAAGGAACATACGAATTCTGGGGATTCTAACTTTGAACTTGTCAAGTTTTAAATATGGCTAAATATCTGCTTAAGACTTTGATATCTTGATCAGCAAGTTAAAAAATGGGAAATCAGTATCTGAAATCTTCCTACTTAATTTTCAAAATACAGCTGGAATCCATCATAAGGAAAATTTAACGGAGTTTTGAAACACATGAAGAGATATAGCATAGGCTTTGAGGTTGTTATCATTCAGTATCTAAGCTCAGTCAACTATTTAGCTTAATCTGACCAATATTTATTAAACATATAATATATGCTGGGCACTCTCTTGGGTGACAGAAAAATAAAAGTGAAAAATAAATGGCTCTTGAAATTCACTCTCCATTGTAGTAAGCTTGTGTGATGCAGAAAAGCATAGAACACTATGTTAAATTCAAGAATTAGGCATATAATCTTACCAAAAGTTGAAAGGAAAGAAATATTCCCTAAAGGAGGTGATGATGAACTCAGTGTAGAAGAATTATGAGAAAATGTAGCAGGTAGGGACTTTTGGTCCCCAAATGGCAGCATAGAAAAAAGTTTGCTTTACCCCCACACACAGAAAACCAAACGCAAATATGCAGCATGAAGATTATCACCAGCAATATCCCAGGACTCAAATAAGAAGGTGAAACACTTCTCAGGGCCACAGAGAAGTGAAAAAAAACTCCAAAGAGACAGGAAGAGAAGTACAATTCCATATCAGCAACACCCCTCTTCACGACCTACCCAGCACCAAGCATGTGGAAAATTTCCCCCAAATTCAAAGTAGTTTCTACACCGGAAAAAGTAGGACTGAGGTGGAAAGCCAGCTTCCCTACCATCTTGAGTTAGCTGGCAGGGAACTCAAGTTAAATGCCAAGGGTTGCCCCTGCTTCAACCCATAGGAAACATAAGAAGTACCTGAAGGAAAAATACCACTGAGCACAGCCAGAGAAAAAGCGGGGAGGTGGAGCTTCCAATCCCAGCCGTGGACTCTGCTCTGTAACTCAGCCAAAGGAGACAGCAAATCAGAGTAGCTGCTCAACTTCACCATTCTACGGGGAGTTCATTCTGCAAGTCCAGCAGGCATAAACTTGTAGTCAGCTTTGCTAAACTACCTGGATATTCCCTTTGGAACTTCCTCCATTTGAGACAGGTGTCACTCCCTGTCTCAGACTGTTTACTAAAACTAAAGTAAACATGGGCTTACCACACCATCTAGTGCCAAAAAGGAGGCAGCAACCTAGTGGGAAAAAAAGAAAGAAAGAAAATAAACACTTAAATTAAAGAGAATTTCTAAGCACAAATATCCAATAAAAAACAAAACTTGTATCGGCAGCTACTCAGGAGTCTAAAGTGGAAGGATTGCTTGAGGCTAAATCTTGAGACCTGCTTGGGCAGCATAGTGATATCCCCCTTGCTAAAACTTTCGGCATGCACCTGTAGTCTCAGTTACTTGGGAGGCTGAGGCAAGCGGAACTCTGGAGCGCACATGGTTGAAGCTGCAGTGAGCTTTTATGATCATGCCACTACACACTAGCCTGGGTAACAGAGCAAGACCCCATTTCTTAAAAACAAACAAAAAACAAAACCGTAAAACAGACCAGACATACAAGTCTACAATAAATCACTAATCTCATCAATGGAAAGCCACAGACATCTATCTACAAGAAACAACAGCAAACAGGGAATCATGACCTCCTCAAATATACAAGGCAATGAACCAGGGACTGACTCTAATGAAACAGTGAGACATGAATTCTTTGACAAAAAAAAAAAATCAAAATTGCAATTTTAAGGGAACTCAATGATTTCCAAGATAACAAAGAAAATCCATTTAAAAATTTAGTAGATAAATTTAATGACATAGGAATATGTTTTAAATAAACAGAAGCCTTGGAACTGAGAAATATATTTGCTGAACTAAGATTAATTAGAGGTTCTCAATAGCAGAAAGGATCAAGCAGAGGAAAGAAGCAGTGAGTGTGAAACAGGCTATTTGAAAATATATAGTCAGTGGAGAAAAAGGAAACAAGAGTAAAAGGAAGAGGATTGCCCACAAGATAAAGAAAATTATCTCAAAAGACCACATCTATGAATTATTGGTATTGAAAACGGAATTGAGCAAAAGCCAGGGCTAGTAAGTTTATTCAAAGAGATAATAACAGGAAACTTTCCAAAAGCTGAGGAAGATATAAATATCCAGGTACAGAAACGTTAGAGAACACCAAGCTGATTTAACTCAAATAAGACTATACCAAGACATATAATATGCAAACTCTCAAAAGCCAAGAACAAAGAGAAAATCTTAAACGCAGGAAAAGAAAAGAAGCAAATAGAATGTAAAAGTGTTCCAGTTCATCTGACAACAGACTTCTCAACAGAAACAATATAAGCTAGGAGGTAATGGAATATTTCCAAAGTGCTGAAAGAAAAAAAAAATGTTATTCAAAAACAGTATATCCAACAAAGCCATCCTCAAATCTGAATAAGAGATAAGCCTTTCCCAGACAAACAAAAGCTGGGAGAATTCACCGCTATCTGCCTATCTTAAAAGAAATGCTGAAGTAAGTTGTTCAATCTGAAAAAAACAAAAGAAAAAAATTAACATGAAGAAAGAAAACATTTGAAGCTATAAAACCTGCTGGTAAAATCAAGTACACAGAAAAACCCAGAATACTCTAATACTGTAATTGTGATGTGCAATTCACTAATAACACTTGTATGTACCTCAAAACATAAACCTATCAAAATCAATAATTGCTACAGCAACTTGCTAAGAGATAGGCAACATAAGGTATATAAATTGAGTCAACAAAATCAAAATGTGAAGATGAAGCATATTTCTTTGTAATGTAAGATAAGTTTTCATTTCTTTAAAATAATTTATTATATCTATAAGATGGTTTTGGTAAGCCTCATGGTAACCATAATGCAAAAACCTATAATAGAGTCACCAAAAATTAAAAAATCAATATATTAAAACATACTACTAAAGAAAATCACTTAACCCCACAAAGGAAGATGGTGAGAAAGGAAGAAAAAAAGAGAGGAATTACCAAATATCCAGAAACAAGCAACAAAATTATTATAGTAACTTCTGAATTATTAATAATAACTCTGAATATAAATTGACTCAGTTCTCCAATTAAAAGGCATAAAGTGGCTGAATGGATAGAGGTAAGAGCCTATTATACACTGCCTACTAGACGTTCATTTCACCTATAAATCCAGGGACTGACGAAGAGTGGGAAAAAAATATCCCATGCAACTGGAAACCAAAAAAGAGCAGAGTAGCTATACCTATATCAGATAAAATCGACTACAAATTAAAGACTGTCAAAAGAAACTAAGATAGCCAGTATTTAATGACAAAAGGGTCAATTCATCAAGATGATATAATTATTGGAGCTCCCAAGTAAATAAAGCAAACACTAGTAGATCTAAATGGGGAGACTGTTTGACTACAATGATAGCAGGGGACTTCAACACCTCACTCTTAGTAAAGAAAAGATCATCGAGACACAAAGGTAAACAAAGAAACATCAGAGTTAAACTACACACTAGACCAAACAAGGCTATTTGTAATTCACCGACCATTTCACCAACTGCTAAATAATATACATTCTTTTTATCAGCATATGAAACATTATCCAGAATCAATCATACATTAGGCCACAAAACAAGTCTCAGCAAACTCAAAAAACTGTAGATTATATCAAGTATCTTTTCTGACCCCAGAGAATAAAACTAGGAACCAATAACAAGAGAAATTTTAGAAAATACACAACCACATGGAAATTAAACAACAGGATTATGAATGACCAATGGGTCAAAGAGGAAATTAAGAAGGAAATTAAAATTTATTGAAACAAATGAATATGAAACCCCAACATACCAAAATCTATGAGGTATGACAAAAGCAATACTAAGAAGGAAGTTCATAGCAATAAATGCTTACGTCAAAAAAGGGCAGAAAGATTTCAAATAAGCAACCTAAGGATGCATCACAAGGAACTCCAAAAGCAAAAATAAGTCAAACCCAAAATCTGCAGGAAAAAAAAGAAATGATAAAGATCATAGAAGATATAATTGCAATCAAGACCTTAAAAACAATGCACAAGATCAAGAAAACAAAAGCTGTTTTTTGAAAAAATAAGCAAGATGACAAACTTTTAGTTAGAGCGAGGAAAAAAAAAAAATAGAAGGCCCAAACAAAATCAGAAATTAAAAAATAGAAAAACTGAGACCACAGAAACACAAAGAATCATCAGAGACTATTACGAAAAGCTGTATGTCAACAAATTTGAAGCCCAAAAAGAAATGGAGAAATCTGTGAACACAGACAACCAACCAAGAATGAACCAAAAAGAAATAGAAAATTTCAAAAAACCTATAACAATAAATGAGATCAAAGCCATAAAAAAGTCCCCAAGAAAGAAAAGCCCAGGACCTGATAGATTCACTGCTGAATTCTATCAAAATCTTAAAGAAGAATTAATACCAATTCTACAGAAACTCTTCAAAAAAATTGAAGTGGAGAAAATCTTTCAAATTTATTCTACAAGGCCAGCATTACCCTGATATCAAAACCAGATGAGGACACAACAGAAAAGGAAAACTACAAGCCAGCATCTCTGATGAAGATAGAAGTAAAAATTCTCAACAAAATACTAGCAAACCAAATTGAACAATACACACAAAAAAGACCATTCACTATGTTCAAGTGGGATTCATCCCAGGGATGCAAAAACAGTTTAACATATGCAAATCAATAAATATGATACATCACATTAATAAAAACAAAAGCCATATGATCATTTCAGTACATGCTGAAAAAGTATTTAATATAATTCATCATCCCTTTAAGATAGAAACCTTCAACAAACTGGGTATAGAAGGAGCATATCTCAAAATAATAAAGACCATATATGACAAACCCAGTTAACACAGTGCTGAACAGTGAAAAGTTGAAAGCGTTTCCTCTAAGAACTCAAATAAGACAAAGATGCCCCACTTTAACCACTTTTATTCAAAGAAAAAAAATCCAGAAAGTAATCCTATTTGTAGCTACAAAAAATATATAAAAACCCTGGAATCAATTTAAACAAAGAAGTAAAAGATCTATACAAGAAAATTTATAAAATGATTACGAAAGAGATTGAAAAGGACAGAAAAAAAAATGGAAAGATATTCTATGCTCATGAATTGTAAGAATATTGTTAAAATGACAATGCTATCCAAAAAATTTTACAGATTCAATGCAATTCCTTTCAAAATACTAGACATTCTTCACAGAAATAGAAAAAGAAATCCTAAAATGTATATGAAACCACAAAAGACCTAAGATAGCCAAAAAAAAATCCTGAGAAAAAAAGGACAAGACTGGAGGCATCATACTGCCTAACTTCAAAATATACTACAAAATTATGGTAGCTAAATCAGCATGGTACTGGCATAAAAACAGACAGAGATCAATGGAACAGAATAAAGAACCCAGATATCAATCTATGCATTTATAGCAAATTCATTTTTGACAAAGTTGCCAAGAACATACAGTGAGAAAAGAACAGTGTCTTCAATGAATGATGCTAAGAAAAATGAATAACCATACATAGAAAAATGAAATTAGACCCCAATTTTTCACCATATACAAAAATCAGATCAAATGAATTACAAATTTAAATCTAACTCCTGAAACTATAAAGCTACTACAAGAAAACATAAGGGAAATGCTACAGGACACTGGTATGGCCAAAAAGTTTTTTGGCAGAAGACCTTAAAAGCACAGGCAATCAAACCACAAATAGACAAATGGGGTTACATTAAGCTAAAAACTCCCTTTACCAAAAAGACAATAATCAACAAAGTGAAGAGACAACCCCAAAAATTGGGAGAAAATATTTGCAAACTATCAATATGACAAGGGATTAATAACCACAATATATAAGGAGCTCAAACAACTCAATAGCAAAAACAAATAAATTAATAAGCTGCTTAATAAGCGGGCAAAATATCTGAATAGACATATTTCAAAGGAAAACACGCACGGACAAGACGTATGTGAAAAAATGCTCAATATCACTAATTATCAAAGAAATGCAAATCAAAATCACAATGAGCTATTTCATACCAGTTAAAATGACTTCTTTCAAAAAGACAGGGAGTAATGGATGCTGATAAGGATAGAAAGAAAGGGGAACCTATGTACATTATTGGTGGGTATGTAAATTAATGGAGCCACTACAGGAAAACTGTATGGAAGTTTTTCCAGACACTAAAAGTAGAACTACCATATGATCCAGCAATTGCACCTCTGGATATTCATCCAAATGATAGGAAATTACCATATCTAAGAGATGTCTGCACTTCCAAGCTTACTGCAGCACTATTCACAATAGCCAAAATATAGAGTCAACCTAAGTGCCCAACAACAGATAAATAAAGAAAATGTCATATATATAATGGAATATTATTCAACCACAAAAAGGAATGAAAAGCTGTCATTTGCAGCAGCATAGAAGGAACAGGAGGTCACTAAGTGAAATGAACCAGGCATAGAAAGACAAATATTGCATGTTTTCACTCACATGTGTGAGCTAAAAAGGTGGATCTCATGATGATAGAGAGTTAGATTGGTGGTTACCATAGTCTGGGAGTGGGAAAGGAGGAAAGAAGAGAAATTGGTTAATGGGTACAAATACACAGTTTACTAGAAGAAATAGGACCTAGTGCTTGAAATAATCAGTAACGTAACTATAGTTTACAATAATCTATTGTATATTTCAAAATAAATAGAAGAGAACAATTTGAATGTTTCTAGAATGAAGAAAAGACACATATTTAAGGTGATGCATATCCTAATCACACAGATTTCATCTTTACAATTGATGTGAATGCATTAACTTATCACATGTACACCAAATTTACCCTAAAAATATATGCATCTATTACGTATCAATTTTTAAAAAAAGAAAATTCTGAGGGTAAATAGAGAAAAGAAGAGCATTCCAGGTATAGGGCAGTGTACAAGAAAGGAAAAGAAGAGAGGAGAACGACAACAAAAACATGAAAATGCTCAAGTTTTGAGTCCTGCTAGAGCAAAACTTGAGATCCAGGTAGTGGCAGAAGTGAAGGCTGCATATAAAAGCAAAGCCCTCATCTCATACTTTTTGGTCAGGAGGGAGAAACGGGCTTGGAGATAGTGAGATTTGTGATTATCTCTGATATACTGGCTTGCATAAGTGGTTCGGTGATATCACTGGCTGAGAGAAGTATAACAGCAGCAAGAGTAGCAAAAATTTATTGAGATCTAAATATTTGCCAGACTCTGTGCTAAACTGTTGCCTACATTGGCTCTTTTATCCCTCATCACCTTCCTGTGGACTCTACAATGTTAAAAGATAATGAATACAGGAAGGTGAACAGGCTGGAGTGGGAGGAGCAGGCATTGAAATCAGTTTTAAACATGTTGAACTGGAGGTAAATATGGAACCTCCAGATGGAGAGTTCAGGAGCAGCAGGAAACTGGAGTCTGGAGTAGTGAGGAGAAGTTAGGGATAAAAAAAATGTAGATCTGGGAATAATTTGCATATAGAAATTTCTTAAAAACCATGCTTAAGAAATTACTAATTCAGGCAAAATATGTGGAATACGAAAAAGGGCAGGTTACAAACAGAGCTTTTAGGGGATGGAGTAACAACAGAGGAAGGCACAAAGAGTTTTTGAAGGACACTGCTAAAAAAGAGTCTGAGTTAGGTGAAGAAAGGCTACCCCACAAACACCAAGGCAAATAAGTCCTAAGAAGGTGATTACTACAGTACAAGGAGCCGATGCTGGCAGGAAGTTAGTCAGATGAGAAACAAAATGTGCCTATTCCATTTGGCAACATGAAGTCATTACTCACTGCATTGTCAGTTTTAACATGGATGGAAGCCATGTTGTTGATGATTGAGGACTGAAAAGTAAAAGAAGTAAAACAAGCAGAGAAGACTCACACTGCAGAGATGCTTGCATAAGAAAGAGGGGAAGGAGATAACGCTTTAGAGGTAGGATGGCAGCATCAGGGAACAAAGACACAAAAGAGAGGGATTTCACTTGTTTGTTTTACTGGGCTGGAAGAAAACTGAATAAATTCTAGATGAAGGGAAAGAACTAGTGTACAGGCATAGGGTGAAGGTTGAAAAAAGGAAATGCTCTTTTAGATAGACTTCATTTTTTTACACTAGTTTTGAATTAACAGCAATACTGAGCAGAAGGTACTGCTATAGTCTGGATACTTGACCCTCTAAACATCGTACTTAAATTTGGTCCCTAATGTTGGAAAGTGGGGCCTAGTGGGAGGCTCCTCACAGGCTGAGAGGAAGTAAAAGAGAGAGAGAGAGCCTCATGGGATCTACATCAGCACATCATCATCACCCAAACCTCATAGTTTACATTAGCATTTATTCTTGGTGTTGTAAATTTCAAGGGTTTTGACAAATGCATGATGACATATACGCACCACTGTAGTATCATAAAGAGTAGTTTTACTTCTGCAAAAATCCCCTGTGTTTTGCCTATTCATTCCTCTCTCATCTTACCTAGTAGCCTGGCAGCCACTGATCCTTTTATTGTCTCCATAGTTTTTCAGAACGTCATTTAGTTGGAATCATACAGTATGTGGCCTTTTGATATCAGTTCTTTCATTCAGTAATATACATATGCTTCCTCCTTATCTCTTCATGGCTCAATAGCTTATTTTGTTTCAGCATTGAATAATATTCTGTTTTCCAGATATTCCACAGTTTGTTTATAGCTCACCTGCTGTGGACGTTTTCATTGCATCTAAGTTTTGGCATATATGAATAAAGCTGCCATGAACATTTACTTGCTAGTTTTTGTGTGGACATAAGTTTTTGCCTCATTTGGGTAAATGCAATGATTTATATGATAGGAATATGTTTAGTTTTGTAAGAAACTGTCAAACTATCTGCCAAAGTAGCTGTACCATTTTGTGTTCCCACCGGCAATAAATTAGAGTTTCTAGGAAATAATTTTTAGTGCAATTCATTACATCCACAAAGGTGTGCAACCATCACCACTATTTCCAAAATAATTTTCATCAACCCGAACAAAAACTCTGTACCCATTAAGCAATAACTTTCCATTTCCCCTTTCCTGGCCTCTCATAACTTCTGATCTACTTTCCACCTCAGTGAATATTTCTGTTCTAGATATTTAATACAAAAGGAATCATCCAATACTTATCCTCCGTGGCACATACTTCACTTAGCATAATGTTTTCAAGGTTCATCCATGTTGTAACATATAACAGAACTTGATTCATTTTTATGGCTGAATAATATTTCACTATATGAATATGCTATATTTAGGTTGTCTATCTGTTGATGGAAACTTGAGTTGTTCCATTTTTTGGCTATGGTGAATAATGCTGCTATGAACATTCAAGTACAAATGTTTCTTTGAGCCCCTATTTTCAATTTTCCTTGGTTATATACCTAGCAGGAAGAGAGCACTGAATCCTAACCACTAGGCCACCATGGAAATGCCTAGAAGTTGAATTGCTGGATCATATGGTAATTCTGTGTTTAACTTTTTGAGGAATCATCAAAATATTTTCCATAGAAGCTGCAACTTTTGTATTCTCACAGGGCACCAAGTTTTGAAATGCACACAGGATTTATCCAGGTGAAGAATGAGTAGAACCACCTTCCTTGTGAGAAGTAGATTTTAGTGTAATCCACAAAAATAAAATGAAGTATGAGAAACTCTTGGGGGGGTTGGGGAGGGGCATGAAGTTTAATATATATAGGTGGTGACCACTGGTCAATAGATGTGAAGTGGCCGTAGAAAAATGCAAGAAGCATTCGTGAGTGCTGTTGTGCTCTTACTAATTGCTTAATATTTTCCTCAAAATAATAAGATACTTTAAAGAGCGTGTGGTTTAGAAAAATTATTTTGTGAACTTTATACAAAATAGAGTGAAAACCTAGGTGGTGGACTGGTAGACCTTTGTGAATACCTGATTTAATAATGCAGAGTTGGTTGATGAGGCTTGACCAAGACTGGAAAAGAAAATGTAGAGTGATAGGCTCATGGATGATATTGATGAATACTGTAGAATTAACAAAGGAAGAGAGAGAGAGGTTAGATGACCAACACAGTTGCTGAGTATCTGACAGTTTCTTTCATTAATAGAGGGGAAACGGGCTAAACAGAAGGGCACAGATGGAGATGGATCAGGAATAAGTTATTAGTTCATACACGAGGAGCTTGCATATCAATGAATCATCACGCAAGAGATTTCCAATGAGAGCTATGCAGGACTACACTTCAGAACAATATGGACTAAAGGTGCTGGGAGTCGTTACAGTAGAGTAGGATTCATTGCCTTAAATTTGCTGCTAGGCTAGTAAGTGGCAGAACCAGAATTCAAACACAGATGAATTTGACTTCAAATGTTACATTCTTTCTCCCACATGCTCTAGCTCTCAGTCACTTCATCGTGACCAAGAGTAACTCCTGACCCAATGAAATCAACCCAAGGAAGAAATATAGAGGGAGCAAAAAGAAAAGAGGCAGAAACTGGAATCCTGGGGAACACCAATATTCAAGGCTGCATCAAGAAAAGAAAATCCAAGAAAAGAAAGAGAACGCAGGAAGATGTGGTTCCACAGAACGTAGGAGTTCAGTATTTCAACAGGGATTCACCGCAGAGAGCAGTAACATAAGGATTGATGCCTGTCCACAGGATGGAGTAAAACAGATACCACCAGTAGGTGGGATAAGCTCTTTTCATGGAGAGATGGCATAAAAGGCAGATTGCTGCAGGTTGAAGAATAAATAAGCAAGAAAGAAGATGGCTTAGAAGTGAAGAGAAAGAGAAAAAGCAAGGAATAGGGGAGTTGGTGATGCAAGGTCAAAGGAGGATTTTTTTAAATTATATTATTTTATCCTCTTGGAGGGATATTAGTGTTTTTTTAGTCTAAGAGAAAGGAGTGGCAGAAGTTGAAGAAACAGGATAGAGTAATAACTGATAACATGAGATATCTTAGAGAAAAGAGATATCAGAGTACATATGATGGGATTAGCCTCCCCTCTCAGTCCCACCCTCTTCTCCTGAGATGGAAAGAAGGTAAATCAAGAGGTGGAGATAGATAAAACTCTTCTCTATCATTCAAATTAATTGCCTCTAAATGCTATATGTATTAGGTTATACTCACCAGGCCCTTTGGACTTAAAGATGACTTAAAAAAACAAACTAAGAGACTTTCCAGTTTAAGTGTTAATAAAGCCATAAGATATTTAAACAAACTTGTTATTTCCCCACCCCAGAATATTATTCTAATTGCTAATAGTCTAAGGAAAGAATCAATAAGTCAATATATCAACTCTCTCATTAACCTTGCTGATCTTTGAAAAACAGACATTTTCTGAGTCCAAAACAATAATTAAAATCATAAATATGTATTGGAACATCAAGTCAGACAATTGGAAAATGTAAACTCATTAAGAATATTTTAATCATCTCATTACTTCTGTGGCATGGTTGTGTAAAAATAATTTTAATTGTCCTTAGTTTAAGTAAAGCATTTGAAAATAGAAGTTGGTTATTTTTTTCTTTCTTTTTTTTTCCCAAGGTAATAGCTGAACTTGACTGAAACAAGGTTACTTCCTATGGGATAAACCTTTCCACCAGGAAATAGGATATGAAAAGTCATATGGATGTAGTGACATTTTGGTTTAATTATTGAAATCACTGTAAAAACAAGTTTTCTTAATAACAAAACAAGTCTAATTCCAGGTTGCTGTAAAGAGGGAAATGAAAAATCCCATCCACAGATGATACCTCTAGGATCTAATGCTAAAAGTGGCCTTTTCAGATTTCACAATTAAATTGGTTAATGGAGATTAACTTGTAGTAACCACCACCTTCGCTGCTTTACAGACCTCCACAAAAGGGGTGGAAAATATTGCCCTTTATCCAACTTGCATCAGCCATCAGAAAATGAATGGAAGCATACATACCAACATCGCCCCCTTTCCATCAGTCCTCTCCCTCCTCACTCCACCCACTCCAGGCTGGTCATCAGTCTTTCTTTCCAAACTCAGCCTCAGAAAAACAGAGTAGCTTTCCAAAATGACAAATAAATATTCATGCTAGAGTTTCAGATTTTAGCTTTGCAATGTGCTGCATCATGTTGCACCATTGGCCTCCAGTCTGGTGCAGCAAGATGTATTTTCAGAGTTGGTGGGCAGCAGCAACGATGTGAACAAGCCTTCACAGTCACCAGAGAAACAAGCAAGGCATCTCTCCTTGGCAAACCCAAAAGTGTCACAGCCACAAATCAGCAGAACATTCAGTCCGTGCAGAGCAAGGGAAGTATTCATAGGAGATGAGTGGTTAATATTTCATTGTGCACACTGCAAGCCCAGATAAAGGTTGTTTGCATTCATTTATTTTTTTTTTTAAATGCCAGTCATCTCAGCCCAAGGACTGTTTAACAAATATGCATATTTTGAATTTGACTTTTATAGGCTTAGAGAATACATTTTATGTATGTTAAAACATATCTGTCCATCACTTTCCCCATTACCTCCCTCATCATGCATTTTACTAAGAAACCAAACAAGCACAGAGGCTAGCCAACTGCTAATCCGACCAGGGAAAGTTGCTCTGGATAGAAAAATAAGTTCAAGAGTTAAAGACCACAGTTTCCTAGGGCAAAAATCCCAAAGGCAGTGAAGAAAAATATTAGCTTCAAATGGTGAGAGGAAAAAATAGTGCATATGCCGAGTAGGGAGCACAGGAACAGTTTTGATTCTGTAGCTGACACCATCAAACACTTTATGGCAAAGATGGCAGGCAGCTACTCTAAGGTGATTTCAGGTCCCATTTTAGCAGAAAGCTAGGCCCTACCATCCAACCTCTCCCAGTTTTATCTCACTCTCGCTTATATACTGAGAGGAATACTCACTGGTCAACCACAGACAGCCTGCCCAGCAAGTGCTTATCACTCCTCTAACAGGTCGGAATCACTGTTGGTCCAGCATTTTTTGGAACACCTAAGAAGAGCCAGACGGGCCGGGCGCAGTGGCTTATGCCTGTAATCCCAGCACTTTGGGAAGCGGGACGGGTGAATCATGAGGTCAAGAGATTGAGATCATCCTGGCCAACATGGTGAAACCCCACCTCTACTAAAAAATGCAAAAATTAGCTGGGCATGGTGGCACGCCTGTAGTCCCAGCTACTCGGTAGGCTGAGGCAGGAGAACTGCTTGAACCTGGGAGGCGGAGGTTGCAGCGAGCCGAGGTCATGCCACTGCACTCCAGGAGACAGACTCTGTCTCAAAAAAAAAAAAAAGAAAGAAAGAAAGAAAGAAGAAAGAAAGAGAAAGAAAGAAGAGAGAGAGAAAGGAAGGAAGGAAGGAAGGAAGGAAGGAAGGAAGGAAGGAAGGAAGGAAGGAAGGAAGAAAGAAAGGAAAAGAAAGAAAGAGAAAGAAAGAAAAGAAAAGCCAGCTAAAACCTGAGCAGTGCCTAGCATTTGTTCATTCATGCAGTCAATTAGCAATCAATCTGAAAACATGCTTGGCCCTGTGCTGAGAAGTGAGGAAACAGTGGCAAGAAAAATTTACACAACTGCTGCCCCTGTAGGATTTCAGGTGTAGCGGAACCAACAGGTACTACTCTAATACGGTAGCTCCAGGGCTTTGAGTGCTCAAGGCTGTGGGTTCTGTTCTAATCTTGGATGGAGTGGACATGGGGATACCAGCTGAGTTAAATTTGAACTAAGAGCTCAACAATAAATAAGAATTAATTAGAATTATGGCCCAAGCAGAGGAAAGAGAATATGGAAAAACCTGGAGACAGGAGCGAGCATGGGACAGCAAGGCGCTGACCCAAGTAATCAAAGAGAGGCAGAAAGGGATCCAGTCTAGACAGGAGATGTTCAGTAAATGTTACAAATGAAAAAATAGTGGTGATTGAACAATTGGAATAACAGGTGTCTGGTTACATAATCATCCAGCATTCCAGCCGTTCATACACAGAAGGACACACGATAATATTCCACTTGTTCATTTCTTTTGCCTTCTCTCAGTTTACCATTCTAACATTCAAGTTTAATGAGAGTGGAAATATTAGAGGGGAATAAAAACAGAATCATGGCCACCCTCTCCAATATGTTCAAACTGAGTCCAAGCCTTGCTGAACTGCCATACCACACTGTGGGAGAAAAGCCAGTGTAGAGACAGGGCCAACAATTCACCCATGGCCCAACAAGTGGCTTTTGCTGGAGTCCAAGGAACATTCAACAGGAAAGCATTTAAATATTTACACAATTGCCCAGCATTCATTTTCTTTGTTATTTTATTCAACAAACAATTTTCAATTTTCAAGTACCTACTATGTGCTTGACACTTGCCAGATACTCTGTGATAAAAATATAAAGACAAAATTAGCTTGTTTCTGCCTTAAAGCAACTCAGAATCTAAGGAGGAGCACAAAACGTAAGCAGATTCTATTTGCAAGACAATGTGACCACAGCAGTCACAGCAGCTCTCAGATGCAGATGACAACGTGCTTCACAAGGGCCTGGATTATGTTGGCTTTATTCACCATTGTTTACCAACATCTCATAGAATGCCTAGGACCTGGGAGGTATTCAATATATGGTATTGAATAAATGGTAAACAAGCTCTTAACATGTGCCAGGCACTTTGTTAGGTGGTTCTATGTGTATTATCCTATGTAACCCTTACAACAATCCTATAAAGTAGCCATTATTATTCTCATTTTTGAAGATGAGGAACAAAAAGATTAGGTTACCTCCCCACAGTCCTAAAAGCTGACTTCCACAATGACAATGTGTGGAGATAGTTTTGCTTGTCACAACTGGGTTGGTACTCCTGGCAACTAGTGTGTAATGGCCAGAGATGCTGTTAAACACCCGCAATGCATACAGCAAGCACTCACAACAAAGAATTATCAGGCCCAAAATATTTATAGTGCCAAAATTGAGATACCATGCTTTACACCATTGGGCCTTTGAAAATTTATTTTTTTGCATCTCTATTGACACTTACTAATGCCTATAGGAAACTGTAATACCTAATGGTTTTATGTCCAATTTATTGTTATTTTCCCCAGGAAGAAGCATAGTGCATGGCACGAGGTAGATGCTCAGCTATTATATGTTCTTACTGTATTGAAATTAGGTAGTCTAAATGTAACAAATGGAAGCAGTGACTTCCCAGTGGAGAGAGGATACAAGAAATAGTACCAAGGCAGAGTATATTGCAGTTGGCCAAGGACTTGTTTCACTCTTTGATATAGGTCTTTTCTCTTTATAATCTGCCTTTAAATGTTCTTGAAGAGGACTTTGCCAAAACAGAAGATATAGAGCCAGGATGGTAGGAAACTATACCATTTCAAAATCCTCAAAATATGATACATTAAAAAAAATACAGCTATAGAGACAACATGTTCTCCAGGGACGAATAAACTTCTTCATCTCTGGAGATGAAAAAGACATCGTTTATCTTCCACCCCCCTACCACCTTTCAACTACTGGTAACCACCTTCTACTCATTCTGTCTGTGAATTCAGCTTTGTTAGATCCCACATATGAAGATCCTGCAATATTTGTCTTTCTGTGACTGCTTATTTCACTTAACAGATTGTCAACCAAGTTTACCCATGTTGTTGCGGATGGCACAATTTCCTTCTTTTGTAAGGCTCAGTAATATTCTATTACATATATTTACCATATTTTCTTTGGTTATTCATCCATTGCCTGACACTTAGGTTATTTCCATATTGTCACTCTTGTGAATAATGCTCCATGAACGCGGGAGTGGAGATACCCATGTTGTATGCTTTAAACATATACAATTTTTGTTTGTTTATTACACCTCAAAAAGCTGGAGGGAAGACATTATTTACATAGAATGGTACAACTATTTTGGAAAACAGTTTGTCATTTCCTTAAAAGTTTAAACACAGAGTTACCATATGATCTAGTAATATCACTCCTGGGTATATATCCAAGAGAATTAAAAACGTACGTCCACACAAAAACTTGTACATAAATATTCATAGCAGCATTGTGAATAATAGCCAGAAAGTGGAACCCAAATGCCTGTCAACCAATGAATGGATAAGAAAAATGTAATATATCCACACAATGAAATATTATTCAGCCACAAAATGGGAAAAGATACTAAACATGCCACAGCATGGATGAACCTTGAAAACACCACAATAATTGAAAGAAGCCAGATGCAAAGGGCCACATATTGGATGATTTTATTTATATAACATTGCCAGGATAGGCAAATTCATAAAGACAGAAATAGATTCCTGGTTGCTGGGACTTGTGGGGAAAGGAAATGAGGAGTGACTACTAATGGGTTTACTGTTTCTTTGAGGGGACGGATGGTGATAAAAATGTTCTAAAATTATATAATTGTGTTTGTTGCAAAACATTGCCAATATACCAAAACCACTGCATTGTATACTTTAAGGGGGTAAATTTTATAGTATATAAATTATATCTGTTAAAAAATTTTTAATTGAGAGGCCATTAGGCTGGGAAGGCTGCCGTGCTTTAAATTTCTACATAAACCAAAGACCAAAGAAAACAGTAAGAACAAACTGAGACCTTACTAACCATTAATCACCAACCATCCTCTAACTAGGGTCTTTTCACTCTAACCAATTAAATATTTTATTTGTCTTAGTTCCATGGTCAACCTATAAGAGCTCACTGCCCACAATCCTGCGATGGAGCTCTTAGAACCTCTCTTCCAGTTTTGAGTGCTGCCTAACTCATAAATCATTCTTTACTCAAAGAAATGCTGTTAAATTGATTTTATCTAAAGTGTTGTTTTTTTTTAACATATCTTAGTAAAGCTGTTCCTTTTATAAAAAAAAAAGATATTATTTATTTGACTTTCTTCAGTGATGGTATTAACTAACTTCATTATTCACATCGTTCTTAGTACTGTATCTTAAAAGTCTTATTGTTTATCTTTAAATGAGAAGCGAGTGATTCCAAATTCACGTGGAGATTTCATGACTAAAATACACTGTTTCTAAAGTTGATTCGACTGCTGCTTCAGGATTACGGGCCCTCAGAGACCTCTCCCACTGCTGTTCACAGAATTGGCCATTCTGCTTGTCCTCAAAATCCACATCTTCGGTGATATTATCCATTATGAACTGAACTGGGGATGTCACAGGATCAGATCAGATGGAGCTGAAAACTAATAAGAAGTTTTGCTCCCACCTAAACTGAAGATACGTTATGTAACCAAAAGTCTTTAGCTTTTTGCTAGCAACTTTTTAAACCTCATGAGTACAAGTGGGAGTACCTATTTTATTGTGTTTCAATGCTCAAATCTTTTTAGTGTTATCAGAAAAGTCCTATTTTGAAAAGGCCCCTGTAGTCTCAATTTCAAACTACTTCTAACCCTTCAATGTTTCCATCCTGCTTTCTATTAATTACATCAATGGCAATAACTTTAAGGATTACATTTTAAAACACAGTAAGATCTTCCCAACGTTCACTGTTTCTCACCAACCACAGCCCTTTCTTCATCCTTCTTCTCACGCCCTTGTCAGCCAAAATCTACCAGAGAGGAGAGTAAGTAGAAACAGGCTTTTTTCTTTTTCCCAACATACTTTTCTGGGCTCAGAATTCTCAGTCATTTTACCCATTTATCAGGAAAAAGAAATACTAACATAGAGGAGATGAGTAGATTCTGAGATTCGAATTGACTTCCATAGCCAAAATAATGACTATGGGTCAGCATCACAGGCAATGGGTTTTGAAGAACCTTGGGCAGCTTCTTTAGACCATCAGAAGTTCTGTAGCCTTTACCACAACAGTGGGCTCAGTGATGGCTAGAGATGTAAAAACTCTTCTTTTTATGAAAACACAAAATCTCACAGGTGAGCAAAAAAACAAACATGAAGTTTGATTTTCTCCTCCAAAAGTAATTATCTAGCCCTCATTTGCATACATCACTAATGGAAAGCTGACTACGTGGACAAATGGTCTTGAACTTCATTCCTTGTTTCAAGAGTAGTGCAATAAAAACACAGAACTTGATCTGTTCTAGAATTCAACTGCATTTTTATCACATACCAACTATGCTGTCAATATTTCTACTGTTATTTTTCCCCACTCGCCCTTTCCATCATTATTCCCATCCTCCTGCTCAGCAAAGCTTCGTGAGCCTCTCCATCTCAGAACGTGTACTTCCGTTGGGACTCTAACGTAGTTGCTCTGCTTCTAAAAGACACAAAATGGGAGACCTTGAAGGAACCAGTGGGGCTGACACAATTGGTCTGACAGGTCCTGTAGCACTGAAGAATGCTTTAATACCTGAACAGAATTTGGAGGATAGACTCAATCCCTGGCTCCATTGAGTTCCACTTTCCAGGTTCAGTTTTTGCCTTTGTACCATGCCACCTCATGAGTAGAAAAGACAGAAATGCTATGTTAGGGTCTCTGCTGACTTCAAGTCCTGAATTGAAGTGCCCAAACAATAAACCAAGGTGGCTGATTAGCAAACATTAAAGAGCACTACAAATTTCTAAGAAAACCAAGCAGGGAGCTTGCTTCTACCTAAAACTTATCTAAAAAAGAGAAGGTACCATGTGGTGATTGCATGACTTAAGTGCCATATTCAGAAGCCCTAATGTGCTCTATTCATTACCCTCTATAAGAAGGCTTTAAGTGGAAATTAGAAAGAGCATGCATGAGCATACATAGGCAACCCTGAGCTATGGCACCAATACATAGTATTGTGTTTCAAGATTTCATTTGGATTGGGGGTGAGAAATGAAGCATATTTATATATTTATATTTTATATTTACATTAAATAGTGCTAAACTGATTGAAAAAGGAAAAGGAAAAAGAAATCAGTCTAATTTTTAATGGAAAACTACACTATGCAAGGCCCAGTGCCAGAAACATAACTATTGAGTCCTGACAAAGGCAACAACTAACCTGAGAGGTGGAATAGAAGCCAGTGATTGAGCCTAACACCAAAAAGAAGTTCAAGTATGAAAGCATCCCCCAGTGCTCATTGTTCAAGTACTGAAGCATTCCCCAGTGTTCATTGTCCCCACAGGACCAGTCAGACCAACCGGTGTCAGCCATCCCTTTCCCTGAGGTCTCTCATTTTAAGCCCATTGCAAGCAGAGCAACTTATGTAACAGTGCCAGCAAAAGCACAAATTCTGAGATGGAGAAAACCAAGAGGAATTCCTTCTACATGCTTATAGCACCAAATGAAGCACAGAGCCTCCTAAAATTTTCAATGAGCCCACTCCTTGAATGCAGCAAATACAGCATCACTCCATAAGTCACCGTTCTGTCCCTGGAGCTGCCTATGCTCTATAAACAATTCAGTAAACAAATTATTGAGATCTACTATGGATCAGGCACTGGGATACAAATGAGGCATTTAATTATAAAAATTATTCTGTCTTAAGGAATTCATATTCTTTTAAGCAAGGTAAGAACATACAGCTCGCTCTGTGAGTTGAGGTATTGCAGAGTGCTGTAACAGCATGTAAATAGGGTAATAATGCAACTTGAGGGACAGAGAGATAAATTCCTACTGCAGCAATCCAGAAAGATTTCCCAGAGCTTGACCTTAAAAGAAGCCTAAGATTTTAAAGCAGTGCAGAAAGACATTCCATGTAGAGAACATAAGAAAGGAATAAAATTGTTGGGGAAATTATGTAGATAATGACTATAAAAGGCATGCCTTTTCATTGAAGAAAAGAGGCTATTAGATTACACCACATGATATTAGTAAACTTAGTTACTGCCACATTTTGATGAATTTTTAAAAGTCATGCTAAGATACTTAGACTTATCAAGGGATGAGAAACCAACAGTGTTCCTGAGCAATGTGTTAACATAATCAACACTCTATTCAAAGAAAGATAATGAGATGGGAAAGCCAGGGTGAGCTTAAATGAGGAGGTGACATTTCAGCTGGGTCATGGATACAATTCCAAAAAATAAGGACACTAATCCTAGGAAAGACAAAGACTTTCTCTCAAAGATAAGTAAAGATACAAAGGCAGCAGAGCCCAGCACACATTTTAACAGCACCCAGAAATCTGGTTTATCCAGAAATTAAATAGTACATTTGATAGGAGGGTTTGAAGCAGATCATGAAATGCCTTGAATACCAAGGAAACTTACAGATTTCTCAGAAGCCACTGAAGAGCTACCAAAGTTTTTGCTAATTTTTTAGATTTTGTTGATGAAAGTTTTGCTTAATGAGGTTGAAACTGTTAGCCAAATATAGAAGAATTTAGGGAAAGAATGGAAAAAAGAAGATCAATGGAATATTATAATAATTATAGCTAACTTTTACTAAGCACATAAGTACCTTTACATGTATTATTTCACTTTAACTAGGAGGTCAAAGCTTATTTTATGTGCATGGAGGAAACTGAGTGTTTGAGAGATTCAGTTTTATTACAGCTCACAGTTAGAAAATAGTAGAGCTGGCACACAGTCCCATTCCATCTGAAATTGTTATCCCCAGCACTAAGATAGTTTCTGACATATGGTAAGTATTCGGTGAAAAATGGTTGAACTAATTTTATTAAACCATCTCAATTTCAAGGCCTAGATACAGAATCTATTCAAAGAATGTTTTCATGATCTTTGCAAATCAAAATTATATATTTTTCTGCATTTCAAGTTCTATGGATTATATTTATTTGAGAATATGTCTTGCTCCAACTTTATGTGGGTGGCCAGGAAGGCATTTGATTCAACTTGGTATTTATCATAGGACATCTAGCATATTGGCTACCACAGAGAAATGGCTTGGTAAATACGAGGTGAATTAATGGATGGATGAATAAATGAATAACATTTGCTAAGTGGTCTCTTCTCTATTTCAGCACAGGTAAATTTCAATGAATTTTCATGAAATACCCAAGGCATATAATTGACTCGGGGTTCTCAATCAGATAATTTCTTCCATTTTCATTCTGATGAGAATTTTTATTGGCTGTGAATTAATTTAATCATTGCATTCATATTGTCTGTATGGAAGCCCAGGGCCTCAAAGGTGATGGGTTCTGTTAATTAAATTAAATCAAATAATAATAATCTTTAATTTCCTAAAATCAGGATCATTGAACATATGAGAAGCATCATTTAATGCAATTTTGTGATGTCCTTATTTCTGTGTTAACAGAGGCATAAGTAGACTAAGTGTCCTCACTATTGGGAGGTTTGGTGGTCTTAAAACATCTCGTTTCTTAAAAATAACTCTCACACCAGTCTGCCCCATTCTCCAAAATTCCACGATCAGTGTTTTATTTCTTTGGGTCAAAAAGAGATCTCTTTTACAATGCAAAGAATATACATCAGGGAAAGCAAAATATTATGTGATTCATCACATCTCTTTTATCTTTTTTGTGCAGGCTAAAAAGCAAGTCAATATCTATTGAGCAATGTCTACACACCAGGAATTGTACAAAGTACTTTATATACATTATCTCATTGAATATTCACAACTCTACGAAGTTGTTTTTTTGTTTGTTTGTTTTGTTTTGTTTTGTTTTTTTGAGACGGAGTTTCACTCTTCTTGCCCAGTCTGGAGTGCAGTGGCACAATCTCAGCTCACTGCAACCTCTGCCTCCCTGGTTCAAGCAATTCTCCTGCCTCAGCCTCCCAGGTAACTGGGATTACAGGTGCCCACTGGGGTTTTCCATGTTGGGCAGGCTAGTCTCAAACTCTTGACCTCAGGTGATCCACCTGCCTTGGCCTCCCAAAGTACTGAGATTACAGGCATGAGCCACATATCTGACAAGTATTTCTTCATTTTCAGATGAGAAACCCAAAACTCAAAGAAGATAAGTTATTGAACAAAGATAAACAGGAAACAGCAGAACTGAGATACTGGATTTGGTTTTACTAACTTATCTTTTTTTGTTTTATTAGGCTGCCTCCTCTCTAAGAGAATGGAATTATAAGAGAGATGCGTAATTTGGGAATGCAGAAATACAGGGAATACAGGTAAGGCTGTATCAAGGGCTCCAATGAATGACAGTGAACTTCTTTTAGACAATTAGGGGTACTGAAATGCTCCCAAGAGAAGAGGAGATGGATACAGAACTCATTGGCCATAAAATATCTAGGCCAACTTACTCTATAGGATAGCTGATGGATGGTTAATTTGGAAGAAGCTGCTTGCTGACAAATGTCATTTCTTATGTACATAATAAGTTAAAAAATAGAAACTGGAAAAATACATAGAGTAAGGTACTGTTTTCTTTGCATTTAGCCTTCTCTGATGCAATCTTTCTCCAGCTAGATAGGATTCTATACATGGATTTCATTGAACCACGCAGCTTGGCATGATCAAAAGCTTTGCATGTAACTTTGTATTAAAAACCATATATTGAGAGATTTAAATTTTTTTTTACATGTTTGTATACCATCTATTATCAAATATTTACAGGGAAAGACTACAGAGATCTATAGTATAGATTGTGAAGACAGAAATTACAACTCTCTAACCATATCAATTTTTCACCAGCCTTGGACCTGACTTGGAATTATATATCTTTTAACCTGTTTCAGAATATGTAACATTTTGTTTGAGTCTTACAGATAAAATGTGCCTCCCCAAAAGACTGACCTAGGTAAAACATACATGATGTTATAGCTACCTGTTCAACTTTAGTGCCTTTTTTATAGAAATGAGTTAAATCAGTCTGCATATTTGCCAACTGCAACTTCTTGGCAGCTTTTCCCCTTCAATTTTAAGAAAAGTCACTTTGGGAAAAGCTGTGATTTTGTATCTTTCAGTGTAAATTAATTCTTCATTCTTAATTTTTACACTCATTAATAATTATCATAGGAATCGGATGGCAGGGGGAGTGTCAAGAATCTAGTGAAATCAGCAAGTTTAAAGAGAAAGGGTAATCTAGACTTAAAAAGGCATGATTTCACCCTTACTTACATTTTACATCTGAATGAATTGCCTCAGCCAAAGTCTTCCTACAACCTACCACTCTGAGTGGGAAATGGCTCCCCTGAAACACGTACATCTTTTTGTGGCAAATGCACTGTGAGTTGCTGCTTATAGAGATACCACAGGATCAATATTGCAGGGCACCCCAGTGTACTGTATTACTGTTAAAATCCTGCTGGCTAGAATTCAGATTTCCATTTAATTGTGTTCTTATTTAAAATGTCTGCTGCACCTGCAGCCAACTCGATCACTATTAGCTATTTGCCTGGTGTTATGTACATCTATGAACAATAAAAGCTTTAGAAAAAAATGTCAGCAGAGATGCATGGATCATAAATCACAAGATGATAACATCTTACATGAAAAGAAAGTCTTCAAGGAAACATCCCCAGTGATAAAAATATTGAATTTACCACCCATGCCATATCCCTATGGAGGCTGGACAATAGGCCATTTCTTAAATGGCAAAAGGGATGAGCTTTCTTCTTTATCTGTATTCACTTTTCCTTTTATTTCATTGCTAGGAAAGAGAAATGCCAGAGGAGAAGCTTAAAACAGATTAGCCTGTAAGTACTGTATATAGGCTATTACATCATAACTGTCTTTGAAAACTCTCAAACAGCTGACCTGTTTATATTACAAGACAGGGTCAATTTCCATTCTAGCGACTCTTTTGATGTTTGTGAATACTAATGCTCTCCCCAGAATGCTGGCTTTAGAATAACAGCAATTGAACCATTCAGCCTTCTCTGATGCAATCTTTCTCCAGCTAGATAGGATTCTATACATGGATTTCATTGAACTGCGCAGCTTGGCATGATCAAAAGCTTTGCTGGAGCCGTCAGTAAATAATGTTTCAAATAATAGAGTCACGTTGATGCTTACATTTTCTACTCTAGTCACTGAGGCTGTGTGTGTTAGTGTGTGTGGATGTATGTATGTAACACAAAGCCACAGTTTTGCTTCTGTTGGAACTCCAACGATAAAACATTAAAATGATACAACGGGTCATTTTTATGGCAAATGTCTGAGAAACACCAGAGGGTTCCATAGCCGCATAAAGTACCACAGAAACTGTTGTGGCTGAGATGTGCGCAGGGCGCTGATTTAACTTTCGTTTCTGTGTCTCGCCAACTGTGGAAGCTCAAACCATTTACTTGACCTGGGGTTCTGATGCCCTATTTCTAAAGTGGAGAGACCATCATAACCTCACAAGGTTATAAGACAGATAAATTTACAGTTGACCATGACAACAAAAATAACAACAATCACAATGGTTAACATTTATCAGGAAATTAATATATGTCAGGCATTCAACAATTTCTGTGCATTATCTCCAACTGATCTTCACAATAGCCTCGTAAAGAAGGCACTATATTTATTCTGTTCTACATATAAAGAATGTAAGACAGAAATAAGATATACAGCGATGAGTAAAAGGTTTTTCATGCATACCAATTATCTTTAAGACAAACTGAACAAGCAAAGCATAATTTTCCGCCTAATCAGACCCAAGCCAGTACATGGTTTTAATGGAAAGACAGTTCACATCACCATATTATATTTGAATATTAGCAATGGATAAGTCCTTAGGTTTTATGACATCCAACACACCACACTCTAAAGTAAGAATTCAGACATCAGCAGGTCACCATACTGACCACCACCTTTCAGCACCACTGATCCCTGCTTCAAAAACTATCCTGATTGATGTTTAGACAGGGCTCTCTGTTAAGAAGGATTTTGATCAGCTTCCCTTTATATTCCATCCATGGGCCCCCTCTGGAGATAAGCATCTATCCTCCCATTACTGAAAAATAGTTTTCTTATTTCCTCTAAGCCTTTATTAGGCTAAGCATCTCCGGCTCCTCAGCTCTTTCTCTTACAACAAAAAGTGTCATCACAATCCTAAGGTTTGGCCCTGGTTTCTCAATATCCCCCTGAAAATATGGCAACAAAATTCTAGTCTCTATATAAACCCTGCATCCTCTGTGCATTTCAGTTTTTAATTAAAATAGTTTTTAAGAATATTTTGGAGGTTTGGTTTTTAAAAAGATAACAACCTTTCTTGTCTGCCATAATCTACGTAAAGAAGCAAATTCTGGGTATTCTTTCCCTCCAGAATGCAGGCTTCTGTTGAAGGCTTCACTGCTACCTCTTCCACTTGCACAAGAGCAGACTTGCTATTCAGAGGAAGGCACATTATAAATTATTTAAATTTTATTTAAATACCTTTCTAGAGTTTAATCTTCTTCAGCCAGCTGGGCACCAAATGTTTGATAGCTTCAGTTTTGTACTGGCAGGTGAATCAGACACAGAGTCTTCCAATGGAAATACTGACTCCAAAAGCTTAATCACTGAAATTATAATTTGCTCCCTTTAGGGCAGGAAGGGGACTTGAATTAAAGACATTTTTCTGCAAAGTAAGGGATTCTTTTTTATGGCAATGGTCCCAAGGTTCAAATTGATTAAAAATTTGTAGTATTTTTTATGCCACTTTGAGATAGTGGAAGAATGTTTCAGTTCAATTATTATCTGGCCATATTACTTTGAGCACTTCTATGTGTCAACTCCTCATCTGTGAAATGGGTATAACATTTACCCAACTGGAATCTGTTCCAATGATTAAACAAAATATCATATATGAAAACACAAACATTGCGATATAATTACCACTGAAAAAGAAGGGGCTATGAGGTAGGAGAAGGAGGTGGGAAAAGGAAGAAGAAATTCATACTCAGGAAAGAGAAAGCAAGGTAGGGGAATCATGAAGTTAATTTCTTAATTAACAATGAATTCTATTTGTATAATTATTATGCTTTCACCTACACTTCCCTTTGAACCTCAAAGCAGTCCTGTAATGTACATAGGGCAAGAGACATTATTACCACACTTTATACATGAGAAATGAGAGGTTAGGGGAGATAAAGTACCAAATCTTCAGTATCATTCAGTTTTATTTTCTATGAAACTCTGATAATAATGATTACTATTTTTTCAGCCAGTTTCTTCAGAGAAACAAGAGAGAGAACGAGAGATGTCAATAGATTGGCTCCTAGGATTATGGCTCACAAGTCTGAAATCCACAGGATAGGCCAACGGGCTAGAAACTCAGGCAGGATTTATGTACTGCATTCTTGAGACAGAATTCTTTCCTCTACAGGAAACCTCAATTTTGGCTCATAAGACATCAACTAATTGGATAAGTTTCACTCACACTATCCAAGATAACCTCCTTCACTTAAAGCTGAACGATTGTAGATATTAGCCACATCTACAAAATACCTTCACAGAGACCTACAGACTAGTATTGAACCAAACAACTGGGTACCAGATCCTAAACAAGTTGACACATAAAATTGACCATCACACTGCCTTACGAGTTTTTATAAGATGTAGAAGAAAACTGATGTACTGATTCAAAGTGGTGAATGCTATAGATGAACACAGGTGGAAACTGAGGAGGTACTTAACATAGGCATGGGGTATCAGGGCAGGATTCCAGAAGGAAGCCATGCTTTAGCAGATCTCTTCACCTCTCCCCATTGTCCACAGTCAAGAGTGAATCAACATGTGTGAAATCTGAAGCTTCTACCGCTTGGAAGTCATTTTTATGTAAAAAGCATTAGGCATGGAAGTAGATTTTTATTTACAATAATAAAAAAGTCACCATCATAACAAATTTAAAGCAAGTGAGAAATTGCATACTTAAAATTTGAACAACATGAATGCATATCTTCTTCTTATATTTCCTTGTTAGAGAATAGAGAGAAATCTAATTAAAAGTTAATGAAATATGAAGAGAAAGCTAACAAGATAAGCACTGGAGTCAGTGAAATTATTTTGACATGGAAAGGGAAATTGTAAAAAATAATATTATTAGAGGAAGAGACAGATTTTGAATAGCAGTAACAAATAGACTTCTGGTTTATTTGATGATCCAATAAACAAAAAAAGTGACTCATATGACCACACTGTCAAAAGATTTTTAATTCTTCTTGATTTGATACTTAAATAATGAAAAGTCATGTTAATTTTCTGGATTTTGTAATGCTTGAGCTGGTCGTCAGCTTTTTAAATTGTATACAACGCATCACTGAGAATCTTCCTGACGGGGAGAACTTCTCTTTTGACCAGTTAGCAGAGATACAATTGTCTGATGTTCAGAAGAGTTTTCCGTATACCACCTTCTGGCTTCTACATAGCAAACCCTGCCTCTCTTCCCCTACCCATGTACTTTCAGCAGGTGCTGGGTATAGGAGGTATTCTCTTATTACAAGAAAGCTCTGGTCCTAAACTTTACTTCATGACACCAGTTGAGTTAGCCCAGTGAGCAGCAGGAGTACTCTTGGAAACTTGCTACATCAGGATTACTAGCAATAACTTAATTTTACAAAGAATTAACTGTGAGTCACATAAATATGACACTCTAAACTTAAACCAAAAATATTCTCAACTTAACCTCCTCAATGCCCATGGTTACTCGAAGACCACCCAATAGGAGGGGAAGAGGGATGGAGGGGAAGTCAAAGTGGAAAGAGAAAATTGGTTGCAAATTTTGATTAAAATATCTTACTTTACAAAATATATGTAGTGTAATTTCTCTATATATACACTATGTATAAATATATATAATTTGTGTATATATATACAATATATAGAAATATATAATTTGGATTCATATACACAATATATGTACAAAAATATATAATTTGTATATATAAAATATATATTATATATATTTGTATACATATACTGTATATATGTATACATATACAAATATATATAATATATTATTGTTACAGCAGCACTGTGCTTACTCAACTGGTATCACAAAATAAATTTAGGACCAGAAGTTTTCTTGTAGTAAGAGAACCTCACATGCCCAGCACCTGCTGGAAGCACATGGGTGGTGGAAGAGAGGCAGGATTTGCTAAGTAAAAACAAGAAACTGGTCTGTGGAAGATTCTTCTGAATATCAGACATGTAAAATTGTCTCTCTCCGCTATAATATTATATATATGTATATATATATATTATTTAATATACAAAGTATACTATACAATATATATAATTTGTGTATACATGTACTATATAATTTGCAGCATAAACATTGTATATATCAATATACAGTATATCTCACTGCACATCTATATATTACATATAGTATAATTTATAAAGTAAAATATTTTATAGTATAGTTTCAAACTATTTTTGTATAGGATTAAGGAAACTTTATAGTAGAGTAATAGTGTGTACATATATATGCATAAATATATATATATGCATAGATATATATATGCATACATATATATGCATAGATATATATATGCATACATATATATATATATATATATATATATATATATATATATATGCATGTGTGTGTTTGTGTGCCTGTGTGCATGTGTTTCACTAGGTGATCACAGCCAGAGCATTGAAAAAGATTTATTTTATAGGCAAAAGACTCTGAAGCTTAAGCTTCATTCGTTTTCAGGTAAACAAGTCTCTACCTAGTGCAAAACACTTTTGTTTTGTTTTGTTTTGTTTTCCAAAGGGAGAAGAAGAAAATCTTTTCAAAACTGTATGGCACGTTTGTATCACGTGTTAGCTTACATCTTGGTCTCCGTTTGTTCTTCGTATACATTTAGGGTTCACCTCCAAACTAAGCGAGGACATTTCACGAAGTCAGAGACTGCTATTTCTCATTTTGTATTCCTTGCTTACTAGATCAGTTTGGGTAAAGAGTAAGCACTTAATAAATATTTTACTTATTAGCAAAATGATTAGGATTTTGTTTTAAAATTTGGTAAAATTTTAAAGAGCATTTCTTGATCATAAAATTTAAAAAAGCACTTTTGATAGTAAAACTACTTATTAAAGAAATGATTTTAAACAAAATGAAGGGAGAGTACTTTTTAAACAATTGTAGTGGCAGCCTTCTAAGCAAAGCACCTGTGATTGCACAGATGTTCACAGTTTTTATGGCTCCAAACAACTTACCTCCAAAAGTATCAGATGAAAGCCACAATAATTATTTATTTTTGCTCATGGTTTCTATGGGCTGGAAATTTGGTGCATTATAAATGGGCTTCAGGTCTCATGAGACTACAGTCAGATGGTGGCTGGGATGAGGTGATCTCAAAGGTCTCTTCACTCAGCTGTCTGATGCCTGGGCTGGAAGGCTTCAACAGCTGGGGCTGAAACAGTTGCAGCTCCTCAGGAATCTCTCTCTGTCTCTTTGTAGTCTCTCCACATAATCTCTTTAGCAGACAGCTTCTGGGGGTCTGGACTTCTTACATGTTAGCACAAGCTCTCAAGGTGCATTTACTAAGAGAGAGAGCTAGTGGGAAGCAATTTTGCTCTTTATGATTCAATCTTGGAAAACATGTAGCATCTCTTCTACTGCTTGCATGCTATTGGTTGGGAGCATCTAATGCATCTCCTATATAGTACCAATGTCACATTGTAACAACACCTGGGACAAGATATGCGTTGCTGTGGCCATCTTGAGAAAATACAACCTGCACAATAGGGGACTGACATTTCTAAATTTATAAGCATTTTTTGAAATAATGAAAGCTTCTATACACTCTTGCTGATAGCTATTATTCTTTATGTATCTACCTTTAGGTGGCCCTGCTTAAGAAACAAAGTGTTGCACATGCACATTTATGGTAGCCTTGCATTCAAGGCACACACCAGTGGATGATGCTACTTTGAAAATATCTGATACATATGGTCTGTTGTGGTTTTAAAAGTGTCTTCTATTGTCTGGGCAGGAAGGTATAAAAAAGAATTTAAAAAGATGTGTCTTCTAGAGTTCCTCCCTAACAAGCCCATCTCCTTGTTTCTACCACTATCCAATACAGTGGACAAAATTTAATAACTAATATTAGTACAGCCCTATATCTGATTGTACACTATGAGGACATAACAGGCGCCTCTTATGGGCCTATTCAAATTCCTATGCCTCTGGCCGCTTGGCCCCTACTTGGCCACTGCCATAGCATAGACACACTATGCAGAGCCAGGCAGGTCTGTCTTCTTGAGCTGACTAATTTCATTCCTATAGTCTCCAACTCCTTTCACCACTCCTACTTCCAGATTTCAGTGAACTGCCATGCAATAGGATATGGGATCTGACTTTCTGAGCAGCTGTCAAAGTTAATTTTCCTGTGGGACAAATTGTGATCAGTTGCAGACAGGATACAGAAGGGAGCCAACAGATAAGTGTCCTCTGCTTGTTCCCAATGACAGTCAGTCTGGAGACAATGTATTATTTTTCTGGAGACACGCTGCAAGGCCAAGCTGGTATACCTACCAAGTGACCAACTATTTCTCTGTGTGGCTCAGCATGCCACAGTGGCTGGCATGGCTCTATGTCCCATTACATCATGTTTATTTCTTACCTGTTATACTTCCTTTGTCACTTATAATGCTGTGAGATGGCCACTCCCAAAAGAGCACCCGTAATTAATTCTTTACAGAGACTCCCTGTTTTAGAGAAGCTAGGCCAAGCCTGATACTATGGATATTAGTATCACTGTCTTCATTTTAAATATGAGGAACCTAAGATTCAGATAAGCTAAGTGACTTCTACAAAGCCTCATAGCTGAATGAAAACACATAGAATTTGAAATAAGAATTTTTTTCAGCTCCGAAGCCCACTCTGTTTTTCCTTCTATACCATATTGCTTTCTCAAGGAGTATAGGACCTAAGGAAGCTGGGAAACAGCATTGTAGCCCTGAAGGCAACAGCGGATTAAAGAAACACTGAGAGGCAAGTGTAACATAATATAAAATAAGGAAAATACAGATAGCTACTAAATAATTAAAGAACAATAGGGCTTAATATTAAATAATAATACCTAACATTTGTTGAGCCCTTACTATGTGTTAGGCTCCATTCAAAGTAATATATATGAGTTAATTTGTTTAAAAATCTTTATAATTGAAGTAGATTATCATCATTACTTTATAGATAGGAAAACTGTGGCACAGAAGAGTTTTTTGCACAGGTACCAGAGGGTGAAGTCTTTGTATTTTTCTGTATCATTTCCTTTAAAATGTAGATATAATTCTTTTCATGCCTATCTCACTACATTCTTGTAAAAATTAACATAAAGATGCTTAGAAAAAATACGTAATAAAGCATCTTTAAATTAGATCTGTTATTGTAATAAACAGAGTGGGAGAAAAATCAATACAGAGGCAGCAATCAGAAAGTAAATCCTAAAGTGTGACCCCCCCAGCCAACAACAGGCTCTACCAGTTAGAGCTACATTCCCAAATCAGCATTGGCCAGGCATCCAGATTCACACTGTGGAAAAGCCCACTACTCTCCCTCCTGCCTCCAGATCTCACCCACAAACATGAACAGAACTCAGGAGCCTGTTGCTCCTCCTCTGAATTCAGCATATGCATTTCCTACTACTTTCTACTTATTCAAAGATTAAATTGTATCAAAATTTATTTAGAAGGAATCGCAAATCACTCTCAATCCTGCAGCCAAGAAGATTGGCTAATTTCATAGGTCTGATTTCCCTTCCAGTTCCTGTTACTGTGTGTGAACATGTTTTACATGGTTATAACTACAGTGTTGGGGTGGAGGGGAGGTTCCATTTTATTTTACTTAATATTATAGGATAAATTTTTAATGTATTTTTGAAGAATTACTGCTGTCCAAATTGAGCAGTTACCTAGAAGATTTCATCATTAAATGTGATTAATTTTCACTATAAACTTGATAACAGACAAAATCAAGGCAACGGGTAATCCTTCACTCTCCTCTTTCTAAATCCCTTAATCTGGTTCCACTATTATTGTACTTTCCAAATCCAAGTGTATCACTGGCTAATCAACCTCACCTTCAACCTCATCTATCAGGTCAGAGACCATCTCTTTATTATTCTGCTATGCCTCAATAAATCACCTATGAATGTTTGGCATGCAAAAGATTCCTCCCCTGTGTCTCGGAAACCACACAAAAATCCCATTGTACCATGTTTCACATGGAATTTCCCTATCAGCTTCATGTCCCAAGAGCACATAGAACAATGATCAATACAAATTAAAAATAAACAATGCAGGCTGATTATACTTCACAAGATATTAACTTTAAAATTACTGTTACTTGTATCCCCAAACCCTTGATCTGGCTTTGGTGACAGTTGCTATAATTTCTGAAAAATGCAACATTCAAATAACATGTAAATTGTTAAGCTTTCTTAGAACAGAGTCTGTTTCTTTGCTCTGAAGTCTGCCTTAAATGATGTTACTATAACCACTCCTGCTTTATTTTTAAGTAATGTTTGCATGGTGTAATTATTTTTTTATTCTCTCACTTGAATAACTTATTTTATTGTATTTGAACTAAGTTTATTGTAAACAGCACATGATTGGATCATGGTTCTAAATCCACTCTGGGTTTGGGTATTTTTTTTCCAATATGGTGGATTGGAGGCATTGTTAGCATGCATCTCCCACTTTGAAACACAAAATACTGTGTAGATATTCACACTGTCCGTTTTTTCCAAGAAGCAATGCAGCAACTTAACAGGAAAACGTTAAGAAACTACAGGCCCTTTGAAAACAGCAGCAGGCTGCAGCCTGCATCATGAGCCAGGTAGAAAACTGCAAGTCCCCAGAGGGTGAGACAGGGATAAACTGTTTCTGAGATATACACTCCCACTGGGGAACCTGGCAATCCAAGCCACAAGGGAAGGCTTTAACCTTACCTGTCGCTGGAGCTGATTTAGTGAGCAGTGGGGAGTATATGAGAAGGAGTAGCATCAGAACATACTTTGCATACACTCCTAGTCTCCAGCAGGATGGAGGGAAGCCATTCCTGATCCTACCTCACAGGGGACCCCTGAAGTCAGCCTGCTTAGTCAAGTGGCAAGAAGCTCCCAACTGAGATGCACAATACAATCTCAAGTGGAGATGCGCTCCCCTGGCCAGAAGCAAGAGGCAAGTGGGAAGTGTGCTGCAACCAGAGTGCAAGAACTGGTCACTCCTGCTTCATGGGCAGACCAGGAGGAGCGTGGCCTCAAAGCTGAGGTTGCTGTCTCCCCAAGGAATGCTTGTGGCCTGGGGCAGTTTTGAATTCTAAGCGCAGATTGCCTGGAACCTAGCTAGCTGCTGCTAGAGAAACACTGCAACTGTTAAGACCTGTCTTGCTTGGATGGGGCTTACTGTCACCTGCTACTCTACACTCCCCATGTGGACCCCTCTCTACAGCAGAGGCAGCTGCACTCCTCCCTGAAACATTACCCCAGCAACCAGAGAACTGCCTTCCATTCTCCACTGGGACTGTTGCTTGTCCTACACACGGAGAGTCAGGGCACAAACTTGCCTGACCCAACTTGGTTTTGTCCCTCCACCTACCCTGGCAGATTAACACAAAGGATAGAAACCTCTGGGAGCTCTGTGTCCCAGACCACTGCCTGAGACAACAGAGTGCCTCTCCAGGTAACATAAGGCAAGTACAGATTCCACCACCATCACCACTGGTGCTCTTTTCCAAGCACCACCTCCTGGCTGGAGGTCAACTGACCATAGCCCATTACAGCTTCTTCAAAACACAGCATTTGGGAAGAAAAAATCTTGGGTGCAACCTCTACTATCACAATTGCCACATCACTCTGGCTAACCAGGAGATCCTGAGTCTGTCCATGTGACCACATCATTACTACTCTAACTGGCATTTTAGAAAGCCAAAATATTAAGGCTATTTATAACCAAGATGTCTCAAAGAGTTTTCATCACTCCTCTGCCACCCCTTCAGAGCTAGTGCTGGGACCTGCTGCTGGAAGACCTGAGGACAGGCCACATCACTAGATCCTTTGCAGACATCTCCCAGTACCAGCCTGGAGTATGGCAGCCCCACTGGGTAGTTAGATTCAGAGGAGAAGAAGCATTCACAGTAGTCTGGCTCTCAGGGACTTCTACTCCTAGGGAAAAGGGAGTGTACCACATCAGTGAAGCCCCTGCGGTACAAAAGAATCCAGATGGCAGGTCTTGAGTCTTAGAACTTTGTGTTTGTATGATGTTTTTCAACAGAGGCACAGGTCCAACGCTGGGCTCAACAGGGAAATTCTGTGTTCTACCCTAATAATCAGGAAGCCTTGTTGCTTGTGAAGAGTATTGAAGAGGTGACTTTTCTCCCTTCATCCACAACTGTAGACACAGCTGGAGCTTTGCCCATGGAAGCTTATGATGAGTGCACCTGTAATTAGGCTTTCTAGAGTTCTTGAGGATGACTGCATCCCCACAAGAGGAGCAACCTCTAGCTGCAGGTTTGCATGAGGGGTAGGGTAGCAATGCCTCTTTACACAGAACTTTAGTATTCTTTCAGATCAAAGAGGGGCCTGCCTAATCTGAATATCTGGAATAATGGATCAAAAGTGTGACTGGGAGGTGGATTACTTTTCTGCTGGCCAGGCAGGGGAGCTGAAGTGGCTCCCTCCCTTCCCCACTGAGAAAACCTCAGTGTGTTTCACTGAGAAATTCTTCAGCCACCACTGTCAAGGCTGGGATCTTTGCTCACCATTAGGGTTGTACTTACCCACCTGCTTTAGCCATAGCTGTTTTCTTCCCATGGATATCTCCTATCAGCCTGAAGCCTGAACTGTTCAACCCCATAAATAAACTAGTAGAAAAACATAAATTTTTTTAAGTGTACAACACTGGGGAACAACATAAGCTTCAAGAGACTTCTGCGATTCCAACCCCACACGAGAGAGTGAATCTTCTCAAAAACCAAGCCCATTGCTACTACAACCATCAACTGAGGAAAACATCATACAAAGACTCTATAACCAGGGAACTCATAAAGAGCCCTCACTCCTGAAAGCACTAAAAACCAAATGAGGGTATAATAAATTATAAACACTGTATTTGTCTGTTTTTATGTTGATGATAAAAACATATCTGAGACCGGGCAATTTACAAAAGAAAGAGGTTTAATGGATTTACAGTTCCATGTGGCTGGGGAGGCCTCACAGTCATGGCTGAAGGCAAGGAGGAGCAAGCCACATCTTAAATGGATTGCAGCAGGCAAGGAGAGAGCTTGTGTAGGGAAACTCCCATTTTAAAAACTATCAGATCTTGTGAGATTTATTCACTATCAGGAGAACAGCCTGGGGAAGACCTGTCCCCATGATTAAATTACCTCAACTAGAATCCTTCCATACATGTGGTAATTGTGGGAGTGACAATTCAAGATAAGATTTGGGTGGTGACAGAGCCAAATCACATCAAACACTAAATTCACATACTCAAGGAGGAAAAAACAATTTTGAAGTCATAACAAAAATAAATTCAAGAATAATTAGAAGAAATAGTCTACTCAAATGAGAAGAAACCAGAAAAATAATTCTGGCAATATGACAAAATGGAATTCCATAATGCTCCCAAAAGACCAAACTAGTTCTCTAGCAATGGATCCAAACCAAGATGAAATTGCTGAAATATCAGATAAAGAGCTCAAAATGTTGATTATTAAGCTATTCAAGGAGATACAAGAGAATGGCAAAAAACAACATAAATTTAAAATATAATTCAGGATATGAATGAAAAATTCTCTAAATTAGGTATTTTAAAGAAAACTAATCAGAACTTCCAGAAATGAAAGACACATTTAGGGAATTATAAAATGGAGTGGAAAGTTTTAACAGTAGTCTAGACCAAGTAGAAGAAAGAATTTAAGAGCTCAAAGCTGAGGCTTTCAAAATGACCTAATTAGATAAAATTAAAGAAAAAATAATTAAAGAAATGAACAAAGTCTAAAAGAAATAGCTTCTTTAAATAGAATAACTGTCAGCCAATAATTTTATATCCAGCAAAAATAAGTTCCATAAATGAAGAGAAAATAAATTCTTTTTAAGACAAGCAAATGCTGAAGGAATTTGTCACTACCAGACTAACCCTACAAGAAATGTTAAAAGAAGTCATAAATCTTGGAACCACAGGTAAAAATGCAACAGAATAAACCCTCTTGAAAGCATAAAACCTACAAGGTCTATAAAACAATAACACAATGAAGAATACAAAGCATCTAGCTAGCAATCAACATTATCTCTGGAAAAGTACCTCATACCTTATTGTTCATATTACATGTAAAAGGTCTAAATGCTCCACTTAAAATATACAGATTGGCAGAATGGATTTTAAAAATCATAATCCAAATATTACTATCTTCAAGGGATTCATCTAGCCTGTAAGGATTCTTATAGACTGAAGACAAAGGATTAGAAAAAGATATTACATGCAAATAAAAACCAAAAGTGAGCAGGAGTAACTATTCTTATATGAGATGAAACAAATTTTAAAGCAACAACAGTTAAAAAACAAAAGGTTACTATTCAGTGGTGAAAGTATCAATCCAACAAGAAGATATTACAATTCTAAATATATATACACATAACTTTGGAGCTTTCTGATTGATAAAACAATTACTACTAGACCTAAGAAAATACATATACAGCAACACATTAATAATGGGAGATTTTAACACTCCACTGATATCAATATACAGATCATTGGGGCAGAAGGTCAACAAAGAAATGCCACACCTGAACTACACTCTAAAACAAGTGGACCTAACAGATATTTCCTGAACATTCTACGTAAGAACTGCAGAATATACATTCTTCCCATCAGCACATGAAACATTCTTCAAGATAGTTCATATGATAGGCCATAAAAAAAGTCTCCATAATTGTTTAAATATCAAAATTATATCAAGTATCTTCTCAGGCTATAGTGGATTAAAACTAGAAATCAACTCCAAAAAGAATCCTCAAAAACAGGGAAATTAACCTGCTCCTGAATGATTTCTAGATTAATAATAAAATTAAGATGGAAATTTTTTTTCAAAATGAATGATAATAGTAATGCAAGTTATCAAAATGTCTGGGATACAGTGAAAGCAGTACTAAAAGGAAAGTTTAAAGTGCTCAAGACCTACATCAAAAATTCTGAAGGATCAAAAATCAATGTTCTAACATCACATCTAAAAGAAATAAAGAAACAAGAACAAACCAAACACAAAACTAGCAGAATAAAAGAAGTAACAATGATCAGAGAAGAGGTAAATAAAATTGAAACAACAAAAAAATACAAAGATCAATGAAACAAAAAGTGGTTATTTGAAAAAATAAAGAAAATTAATAAAACATCAGCTAGATTAACCAAGAGAGAAGATGCAAATGAGTTCAATTAAAAATAAAAATGGAGGCCGGGCGCGGTGGCTCAAGCCTGTAATCCCAGCACTTTGGGAGGCCGAGGCGGGTGGATCACGAGGTCAACAGATCGAGACCATCCTGGTCAACATGGTGAAACCCCGTCTCTACTAAAAATACAAAAAATTAGCTGGGCATGGTGGCGCATGCCTGTAATCCCAGCTACTCAGGAGGCTGAGGGAGGAGAATTGCCTGAACCCAGGAGGCGGAGGTTGCGGTGAGCCGAGATCGCGCCATTGCACTCCAGCCTGGGTAACAAGAGCGAAATTCCGTCTCAAAAAAAAAAATAAATAAAAAATAAAAATAAAAATAAAAATGGATATATTTCAACCACCACCACAGAAATACAAAAGATCATTTGAGACAAATATGAACACCTCTACTCACACAAACCAGATAATCTAGAGAAAATGAATAAATTACTGGAAGCATACAACACTTCTGGATTGAATTAGGAAGAACTAGAAATCTTGAACAGACCAATAAAAAGCAGTGAAACTGAATCAATAACAAAAAATTAGCAACAACAACAACAAAAAGCAGAAACAGAAGGAGTTACAGCCAAATTACACCAGAAATTCAAAAAATTGATACCAATTGATACTCAAACTGTTCCAAAAGACTGAGAAAGCAGATATTTCCTGAATCCTTTTGAATTCATTCTATGAAGCCAGTATCACCCTGATACCAAAACTAGGAAAGGGAGTAACAAAACAAACTACAGACCAACATCCTTGATGAAAATGTTTAACAAAATACTTATAAACCAATCAAGCAGCACATCAAAAATATAATGCATCATGATCAAGTTAGTTTCACCCAGGGATGCAGGGATAGTTTAACACAGACAAGTCAATAAATGTGATATATTCCATTTAAAAAATTAAGAACAAAAACCATATCATCTCAATAGGTACAGAAAAAAGCATTTGATAAAATCCACCATCGCTTTATGATAAAAGCCCTCAACAAACTTGGCCTAGAAGGAACATATATCAAAATAATAGAAGCTGTATATAACAATTCCATAGCCAACATTACACTTACTGAGGAAACGTTGAAAGCATCTGCCCGAAAAACTGGAACAAGAAAAGGATGCCCACTTTTACCACTTCTATTCAGTGTAATACTGGAAGACCTAGCCAGAGCAATCAAGCAAAAGGAAGAAATAAAGAACCGAAAATAGAAAAGAGGAAATCAAACTATCTGTTTGCTGACAATCATATACCTAGAAAACCCTAATGACTCCTCCAAAAGATTCCAACATTTGTTAAATAAATTCAGAAAAGACTCGTGTTACAAAATCAATATACACAAATCAGTTATACCACTAAACACCAACAGCGAACGAGATGAGAATCAAATCAATAACTCAATCCCTTTTATGATATCTTCAAAAAATAAAATAAAATGTGTAGGATTATACTTAAGGAGCTAAAAGTTCTCTACAAGGAGAACTACAAAGTACTGCTGAAAGAAATCATAGATGACACAACAATCAGAAATATGTACATGCTCATGAATTAGAAGAATCAATATCATGAAAATGACCATACTGTCCAAAGAAGCTAAAGATTCAATGTTATTTATATCAAAATACCAATATCAATTTTCACAGAAATGAGAAAAAAAAATCCGAACATTTATATGGAACTTAAAAAGCCCAAATAGCCAAAGCAATTTTAAGGAAAAAAATAATAATCTGAGGGCATAACTACTGGAGTTCAAATTATACTACAAGGCTATAGTTACCAAAACAGCATGATACTGATATAAAAGTAGATACATAGGCCAATGTAACAGAATAGAGAACCCAGAAGTAATGCCAAATACTTATAACAAAATGATCTTCTCAACAAAGCACACGAACATAAATTGTGGAAAGGACATCCTATTCAATAAATGGTGCTGGGAAAAATGGATGGCCACATGTAGAAGAACAAAATTGGAACCTTATCTTTCACTATATACAAAAATCAACTCAAGAAGGATCAAACACTTAAATCTTAGACATAAAGCCATAAAAATTCTAGAAGAAAATCTAGGAAAAACTTTTCTGGACATTGGCCTATGCAAAGAATTTATGACTAAGACTCCAAACGCAAATGCAACAACACCATAAATAAATAAATTGGACCTCATTATACTAAAAAGCTTCTGCACAGCAAAAGAAATAATCATCTGCATAAACAATCCACAATAAAAATAAATTTTTACAAACTATGCTTCTGGAAAGATGAATATCCAGAATCTACAAAGAAAACAAACAAATCAGCAAGAATAAAACAAATAATTCCATCAAAATGTGGGCAAACGACATCAAAAGACAAGTAGACGTTTCTCAAAAGAAGAAATACGGATGGCAAACAGACATGAAGAAATGCTCAGCATCACTAATCATCAGGGAAAATGCAAATTAAAACCACAATGATATACTACCTTATCACAGCCAGATGACCATTATCCAAAAGTCAAAGAATGATAGATGTAGGTGTAGATGTGATGAAAAGGAACACCTACATATTGTTGTTGGTGGGAATGTAAATTAGTACAACTTATATGGAAAATAGTATGTAGATTTCTTAAAGAACTAAAAGTAATCTACCATTCAATCCAGTAATCCCACTACTGAGTATCTACTCAAAGGAAAGGAAGTCATTATATCAAAAAGACATGTGAACATAAATGTTTATCACAGCACAATTCACAATTGCAAAAATATGGAACTAACCTAAATGTCCATCAATCAATAAATGGATGAAGAAAATTATATATATGCACACTATATATGTACACACATATATACATATATACACATATACACACACCATGGAATACTACTCAGCCATAAAAAAGAACAAAATAATGTATTTTGCAGCAACGTGGATGGAGCTGGAGGCCATTATTCATAGCTGAGCTATGAGTATGCAAACTAATATAATAGTATAATGAACTTTGGAGACTCAGAATGGGAGAGGGTGGGGGGTAAGGTGTAAAAAAATACAAATGTATACTAATGATACAAAAATACAATGTATACTATTCATGTTATTGTGCACTAAAATATCACACTTTACCCCTATATAATTCATCCATGTAACCAAAAACCACTTGTATTCCAAAAGTTGTGGAAATAAATGAATGAATAAATATTACACACACACAAACACACACTACAATTTTTTGTCTTCTAATTGGTATGTTTAGACCACCTTGTGTCAGTATTGATAATAGTAACGTTTAAGTCTGCACCTGTATTATTTGTTTTCTCTTTGTTTCCTATGTTCCTTGTTCCTCTGCTTTCCTTTTCTATAGTTATGTGAACTTAGTTATAATTTCTTCTTGATTGGTTTATAGTATTTTTTTAGTATTTATTTCACTTTACAATGGTCTGTGTTTTTTATAAATATTACAATATGCATACATAACTTATCATGGTCTACTGATAACTATATTTTATTCCTTCAAATGAAGTCTAGAAATTTTTTTTCATATACATCTCTACCCTTCCTATATTTTATGTACCTATCTATATATAATTTCCTCTACATACATTGAGTACCATAACAGAGATGTTTATAATTTTTATTTCAATCACCAAATATTAAGAAATTATCATGAGAGGTAGGATAATCTATTACATTTTTGCATATTTTTATCCTTTTCACTGTTCTTTCTTTTTTGAAATTTTGAGCCGCCTTCTGCTGATTTCCTTTCTGTTTAGAGAACTTCCTTTATCCATGCTTCAAAGATATGTTTTCCAGCAACAAATTCTTTTTGTTTTCTTTCACCTTTAAACGTATTTTTTTCTCTTCATTCTTAAAAGCTATTTTCACTGAATATGGAATTATGCTTAATAGCTCTTTTCTTTCAGTGATTGAAAACTGTTGCACCACTTTCTTCTGACCTCCATGATTCCAGATGAAAAATCTGCTGTCATTCTAGTTGGTGTTCACAGATAAGTGATACAGTGTTTCTCTTTGGCTACTCTCAAGTCTTCATTTTTCTTAGTTTCAGAAGTTTAAATACCATACACTTTTGCATTGATTTTTTGGAGTGTATCTTATCTGGGGTTTTCTCACTTTCTTGAATCTGTAAGTTCCCTCTTTTGCCAAACTTGAAAAGTGTTCAGCCGTTCCTTCTTAAACACTTCTTTAGTATCACTCTTTCCACTCCTTCTGTAAGTTCAATGATATAAATACCAGTGATTTCCTTAATATCCCACAGGTCTCTAATACTCTGTTCATTTTCTTTTTCAGTCTATTTTTTATCTTATATCCAGATAGCATATATTCTATTAACCTGTCTTCAAGTTCACTGATTTAATTTTTTTTGTCATCTCCATTCTACACTTGAGCACATTTAGTATGGTTTTTAATTTTGTTTATTGTATTTTTTTAGTTCTCTAACTTCCATTTGGTTTTCTTTTTAAAAGATTTACTTCCTTGCTGATACTTTCTTTTAGTTAGTTTCAAGGTAACTGTTGAAATATATTTATGGTGAATACTTTAAAATTCTTGTCAGATGATTCTAACTGATTCATCTTGATGTCAGTACCTGTGTACGGTCTTTTTTTCATTCATATTGTGAGTTTCCTGGGTACTAATATGACAAGTGATTTTCTATTGTATCCTGGTTATACTGGATATTATATTATAAGGCTCTGAATCCTACTTACTCTTCTTGTTCTTAGCAGTCACTCTCTGTTTAGGGGTAGCATAAGGGCCAGATGGGTCTATGTGCTCAGCATCCTGCTGGGTGCTGAACACCAATAACCACCAGCAGCTTTTGCTAAGAGGACTCTAACTTAAACTGCCCCATTACAAATGTATGGAGTTGAAGTTCAGTCCCCCTCTTAACTCTGCTTATTTCTTCACTTGAAAAACGGAGCACCAGCCATCATACTGTCTTACTGTCTCCAAGTGGAAGTAAAAAATGACTCTCACTCTGTGTCCTGCTGCCACAAGTGGCATGTAAGCACAGGGCTGATTCACAAAACATTGCTGCTGTGGGGGTGGAGGCTCAGCTCCTCAGTGGGCTCCACAAGCATGGAGTTGGTAGGAATGAAGTGCCTACTTGCCCCAACTTTCTCCATCTTGCTCAGTCTCAATGATGCAAAGTAGGGGTGGAGGCTTAGCTTGTCACTGGACCCCAGTGCCACTAACTTGGTAAGAGAATCAAAGCATTGCCTAGTTCTGCTGGGTGGAGAATAGAAGATAGATGCTCACTCAGCCTTCCAATACTATTAGTGGTAATTGGGATGCTGCCATCTGCTTCTTGCAGACAAAGAATGAAAGAGTAGCTCCCTTCTTGGCCTAGCTGACATCACCCAATGGAGAAGGGGAGAATTATATTTGTTTCTACATGCGAAGGAGTTGGGAAGTGGGATGAATGATTAACTTTTCACCAGTGACCTACAATTGTGGGATAGGGGTGGCATGGTTTTATTTTTCTCTTGGTGTTTGGCTTGAGTAGGGTGAATATTGACAAAAAGTTATCCTGTTGTTAGGTCACTTTTTCCCTAGTCCTTTGTCTAAGGGGAAAAGTCTCCTTTCTCAGAGATTTTTTTCTGTGCCTTTGTCTGTTAGTAGTTCTGGGCTGGATGCCTCTGTAGCTCCTGTCAGAAGACAATACACTTACCACCTCAAGATCTAATATCCTTAGGGTAGCCTATGTTCTTTCCATCTTTCAGAATCTTCCTAGGCTTGTTACATTATACTTGTGTTATAGCCAGAGTTTTTTAGTTGTAAGAGGGAGGACCTGAGACAGAACTCCAGAGACTATTTTTTGTTCTGCAAGATTTTCCTATATATTAGGCAAGCGTCTAGCACATATTAGTAATTTTAATAAACATGCAACTTATGAATGAAGGAGTTACTAATGAAAAGATAAATATAGTACAGCATCTCCCTGTAGTAGCTCAGATCTGGATTCTTTCAGTCCTAAGTTCCCAAATTCACATTATAGATCTGCTACTTACCAGCTTGGGCAAGGTCTTAAACTCTTTAACATTTATTATCCACAAAATTGATATTAAAATTATTTCTGTTGGTAATAAACAATCTTCCACAATATTGACATTTCTTTCCATGTCTAAGTGAAAGTGACTCCATTAACATGTCAATCCTGGCATCTCTCCCAGCTGCTTTCAGTTCACCTCAGGCGAGCGAGATGACCTACCTGATTGGTGAAGGTATGCTGAACTTCTGAGCTGTTCCAGTTTACCTACACTGGCACCGGTATACTGAATGGGAGCGTGTCTTTCCTCAAAGCATCAGATTCACACCCTAACTGGAGGATCAGAAAAGAATGTATGTTTCCTCTAGACATCTCACATCCAATAAGGAGAGAGGAAGAGTGTATGCTCTGCATGCCCAGTCTCATTAAGGTAAGTTATGAACTTCTGCCTTTCTCTATTCACTGTTAGCTCCTTGCATCTAAAAAAAGAATCATTCAATGAACACTTCTTGAGCAATGACCAAAGGCCAGGTGTTGTGTTATACAGAGAGAAATACGTTAAGGTGTCTCCCTCACATAGTACATTGTCTGTTTGGAAATTCAGATATGTAAATAATAACAGGAAACCAGTAGTCTCTTAAATGGTGTAATAGAATATGAAAAATATGGTGAATTGAAGCAAAAGTTTGGAGCATAGGTAAGCTTTCATATGCATTACCTAATTCAACGTGATATCCTTCCCCCTAAAAAAGCCCTGGGAAGTTAATTATAATAATAATCGCAATCATATAGACTAACATTTATTGGGCACTTATCATGGTAAAGTGCTGAGGGCTTTGCATGCATTATCCTCTTTATTATAATAGAAACCAGCCATCATACTGTCTTAAGACAGGCACTTTTCTACCATCACTTCCTGGTAGAGGAAGCCACAGCATAAAGAAATGAATTAGCTTTCCCAGGATCACACAGGAAGTTGAAGATTCCACCTGCCTCAAAGTCTATTATCTCAATCATTAGGCTCCATTGCCTCTTCTGCAAATGAAGTAACTGAGGCTTAGTTGTATTCATTTTTGCATGTCCAGAACTTTACAGTATACATGGCAAACACGGAATATTTAATAGCTACTAAGGGATAAAATAAAGGCTGGAGAGGAAAGAAAAGAAGCGGGGTAGGGGGCCTCTTTGACTTAGAAAAAAATAATCAGCCAGGAAAACAGAAAAATATTTTCATATAACTAGTGGTAGTGGCAGGACTGTCGTGGCCAGGATGCAGTTGTTGAAGGGCAACATATTTGCAAATATTTAGAGTTCTGATTTATCTTGAAGAAAGCAAACTATATGCACAGCTGTATTCATTCCTGGGTATTTGTTTGTTCTATAAATAATTGCAATGTGGTGTGTTGACAGTCCAGAGCTATGCAGAGAAACCACTCCTGGGTTACTTATCTCACCCTCAAACATCCTAGAACTCTGAGGCCAAGTCTCCATCACAAAGCAAGCTCTTTCTATTCTATCTCATCCTGGCCAGAGAGTCAGGGCAACACAGGCACTTATTAGAGGAATGATCAAAGAGTTAGAAAATAGTAACGATGGCCAATTCTTGATTATCATTAAATAAAAAGTACATTAACTTCATGGAGTCATATTTATAATTCTTTACAACATTGTGATTTGAATTTTTATATGTCTTTTGAAAATGTTATAATGCTTTGATTATTTTTCATTGCCTTTTAAAATAACCTTTGTAAGACTGTTCTGATATCTTCCTGTCTGATTCTGAATATACATACTTTATGAGCAAAGACTACATCTTTGTGGGTTTTTAAAAATTTTTTCATGCACAGTTCCTTGCATAAACATATACAATGACACATGAAGTTGCTCAGTAAATTACTGAGAAATTCATAAGTAATCTTTAAATCTTCAGTTTCTCTGTATGCCATCAAGAGATTCTTTCAGACAGAAGAGAAAATAGGATTTCGCCTGTTTTCAGCTTTTCCTCTGTCTTTTTCACCCCAATTCATCCTATCTTCTACATCTACATCCTGCTCATCCTTAAAAGCAGATTGGGCTGCCTATTTTTTACAGCTGTGATTTCCAGTACAGTAGTCTCTAGACATAAATGCTTGTTTACATTTAAATTAGCTAACATTAAATTATATTAAAAATGTGATTCCTCATTCATACTCACCACATTATAAGTGCTCAATAGCCTCAAGTGGCTAGGGGCTACTGTACTGGATGCACAGATAGGAACATTGCCCTCTTCTCACAAATTTTTCTTGCATAGTGCTGCCGAAACCACTTTCTTTTCTCCAGCTCTTAATGCAAAGGCGTTATCAGGAGTCTGACTCAAGCTTCTGTTACCACGCATCTATGCATTTAAATGCACAAACATGGCCGCTACAGTTTTCAGAATAATCTGGAGCCAGGCACAGAGCTTGTACAAAATGTCTGGGAGGCTACTGGTGAAGGAGCAGACTGAAGAAAGTGTCTGTGATGTGACTGTGACCCACATGTGAATCAGCTTTATCTAGGACCTGTGTTATTTGAGCAATTACATGTTGAGGGCAAGATTATTTGCAATTTGATAAAGTTGAGGGGTCAGGTCCAAAAATAGCTTATTGCTCCATTCTTCTCCTAGGATGTGAGAGAGTGAGAGTGAATCATTGATATGTTTCCTATAAATATTCATGGAAGATAATATATGTCTATAGACATATGTGTATATTTACTCTGTGTATGGTTAAAATTCCTCTACATTAGATTTGAAAGATCTGATGTTTACCATGCTAGAACAACTGTTGTGCAACTAGAAATCACTTTGAAGGAAGAACAGCAGGGACGGTGCCCTTGCTGAGGCGGACCATCCTAGGTGGCAGCTTGGGAGCAATACGCCTTTTCCCCAGGAATATTGTTTTCATCCCGATACTGTGGGTATAGAGCCCATCACTGTGACATTATGGGCCTGGTTGTTTACTCTACCAGAGGGTCTCTCCAATTGTCAAGCTGCTCTTTCCCATCCATTCCCACTGGGAGAATGAGCCATACCACTTCTTTTCATCCACCCATTTAAATACAACTGCAATGAAAAAGTTTTTGTTGAAAATGGTTGGTTTTCAAAGAAACCCTTTTTCTGTTAATTTATTGAATGCTTACTGTATGCTGGGTCCATTATGCCCGTTAGTTTATTTGATCATTGGCAATACCCTGTGAGGGCAATACCAGTAACATACCCATTTGACAGCTGAGGAAAGATATTGAAACTGAGGGAAGAAAAGCATCCTTCCCAAGGTCACAAAGCAGATAAATTTAGAAACTCTGATTCAACATAAAACACATCATTTTCAAAGCAGTAGGAAAACCGGGTGAATTAAGATAAAACGAAGAAGATCCGGTGCCGTATATTGTAATGATTTATGTTTGCAACAGAGCTGCCACCGTCTAGGGAGCCTTCCCTAATGTGGAAAGGTCATTCCTGCCCCAAACTTGACACTGACACTGTAGTGTGCATTCTTGCTATGTTATTTCCCCACGGACATGTTCGTTTTCCAACCACAGTCTTCCTTCTCAGCCCTGAAACTGCACAGTAGCAGGCCAGCACACTAGGTTTTTAGATTGGTGAATTCCCTATACACTTCCTTTAATTTCCTCAGCTTTCATTCTCACACCCGTAGAATGAGGCATTGACAGATACCCAGGCAGAGTAACGGAGCACAGGACCAGCTCTGGTTTCAGATAAGATTATTCACAAAGACAAAAGCCTGAAACATTTAACAAATGTAGGTACAAGCAGCCAGTTCAGCCTAGCCGGGCAAGGAAAATAGATTATGGTGTCAACTTAATCAATGGTTCATCCCTGTACTTTTTCAGTGCTTGAACCTTATTAGGGTTGAGGCTGCACTGCCCAGCTGAAAATCAATCCTGAATTTTTCAAATGGCTCCAAACTGCAGAAATACAATTATAAATAATTTGACAACTTTTCCAAATGCCTTGGAAAAATCCATCCAGAGGTAAGTGGGGCTGGTAGACGAATGTGCCTCTGACTGAGGTTTGGGGACAGGAAAACAGGATGAAGAAGTCAGCAGAGTACATGATGGAGTTCCAAATCCAAGACAAATTGACGAAATCCACTGTCTGAGGTCAAGTTGGAAGATGCCGTGACTGAACACAGCAGTATGAGGGTTGGAGACTCTCAATACAGAAACTGACTGCAGGCTAAGATTGGAATAACAGATCCTATACAAGAATTATTGAGTTTTTCTTTGGAACCTGACTTAGCATCTAGAAATGGCTTCAAGGATAATATGGATTACCAGGACAAAGGGAAAAATGCAAAGATACAGTGACACATTAGCTAATTTAAAGAGGTAAAGAGGGCATGAGGCAGTCTTAGAGAACCTAAACAGGTCTATATGTACAGCCTCAAGTTGAAGCTAAATGTATGACAGAATAATGTTCAGTGCAGACATTAGTAAAAGAGTTTCTAAAGTTGTAAGACATAAAAAATTCCTAACTAATAGGCTCATGAATGTAAAAAAAGAGAGAGACAGCAAGCAAGACAGAAATGTTTACATTGAGATTAAGAATGTGGACTTTCAAAATTAGTGAGATCTTAATGAAATTCTGGCTCCACCATTTAGAATACAACCTGGTGTAAGGTACCCAAGCTCCGTGAGTCTCCATTGCATAGCTGTTAACAAGTCTAACACTTCCCACCTCTCAGGGCTTGTTGAAAAGTTTAAATAATTGAATGCTGCACACTATGACTGGCACATAATGCATGGTCCCAAATGGCATAAGTTGATACTATCATAGTTAAAAAGAGAAAAAATAGAATTTTGGTCTTGGTCATTCTTATAGGTTAATTGTATGCTCCTCAAAAGATATGTTGAACTCCTAACTCCTATTATCTGCAAATGTTACCTTATTTGGAAGCAGAGTCTTTGCAGCTGTAATCAAGTTAACATGAAATCTTTAGTGTGGGCCTTAATCCAATTTTCTTATATAACTTATACTCTTATTTAAAGGAAAAAAAAAAAAAAAGCAGCAGCACCTGGATCCAAGATAGCCAAATAGGAACTGCTCTGGAGTGCAGCTCCCAGCTCCCAGTGAGAATGCAGAGGGTGAGTGATCACTGCATTTCTAAATGAGTTTTTACTGCCTACAGGCTAGGAGATTGCTGGAGGGAAAAGGACCACAAGTCTGCAGCACCACTGTTTCATCCAGGGCAGCAAGTTTCCACACAAAAACGCACACAAATCTGGGTGGCCATTTCAACTGGCACCTATAATGCCTGAGAGACAGAGTCACCCATTCAACTGAAAAAAAGGGGCTGAAACAGGGAGCCAGGTGATCTGGCTCAGAGGCCCCCACCCCCACAAAGGCCAGCAACCTGAAACACTCTGAACTGACAGTTTCACAGCAAGCACAGGTGGATCCAGGACAGTCCAGCTCTGTGGGGAGAAGGGCATCCCCCATTACCAAGGCAGTCCGCCACTACTGAGGCAGTCCACCAATACCAAGGCAGTCTACCATTACCAAGGTAATCTGCCATTAACAAGGCAGTTCACCATTAGAGACAAACCGCCATTACTGAGGCAGACCACCATTAGCAAGGCAGTTCTAACTATACCTACATAAGCAAAACTGCAAGGAATTTCACACAGCAGCTGGGCAGAGCCCACAGCAGCTCAGCAACACGTCGGCTGGCAAACTGTGACTAAGCTACCTTCTTGCTGGGCAGGGCATCTCTGAAAAAAGACAGCAGCATGTCAGAAACTTATAAATAAAGCCCCATCTTCCCAGGACAGAGCACTTAGGAAAAAAAGGTGGTTATGAGTTCCACTGCAGAAGACTTAAACATACCTGCCCAGCAGCTCTGAATGGAAAAACAGAGCTCACAGCTCAGCACTTGAGCTCCTATAAGGGACAGATTGTCTCTTCAAACAGCTCTCCAGCCACCGTATATCCAAAGGGACACCTCAAACAGGAGAGCTCAGGCTGACAACTGGGGGGTATCCTTCTGGGACAGAGGTAACAGAAGAAGAAACTGGCAGTAATCCTTACTGTCCAGCAGCCACCGCAGGTGATCCCCAAGCAAGCAAGGTCTGGAGTGGACCTCCAGCAGTCCTACAGCAGAGGGGCCTAACTGTTAGAAGAAAAACCAAAAAACAAAAAAAGCTTCATCATCAACAAAAAGGATGTCCACTCAGAGACCCCATCCAAAAGTCACCAACTACAAAGACCACAGGTAGATAAATCCACAAAGATGGGAGGAAACCAGAGCAAAAAGGATGAAAACACTTAAAACCAGAACACCTCTCCTCCTCCAAGGGATCACAACTCCACACCAACAAGAGAACAAGGTTGGATGGAGAATGAGTCTGATAAATTGACAGACACGGCCTTCAGAAAGTGGGTGATAACAAACTTCTCTGAGCTGAAAGAACATGTTCTAACACAATGGAAAGAAACTAAGAACTTTGAAAAAAGGGTTTGATGAAATGCTAATGAGAATAAACAGCTTAGAGAAGAATATAAATGACCTGATGAAAAACATAACACAAGAACTTCACAAAGCATACACAAGTTTCAATAGCCAAATCGACCAAGCAGAAGAAAGGATATCGGAGATTGAAGATCAACTCAGTGAAAAAAAATGAGAAGGCAAGATTAGAGAAGAAAGGGTGAAAAGAAATGAACGAAGCCTCCAAGAAATATGGGATTATGTGAAAAGACTTAATCTGCGTTTGATAGGTATACCTGAATGTGACAGAGAGAATGAATCCAAGCTGAAAAATACTCTTCAGGATATTATCCAGGAGAACTACCCCAACCTAGCAAGGCAGACCAATCAAATCCAGGAAATACAGAGAACACTACAAAGATATTCCTCAAGAAGAGCAACCCCAAGGCACATAATTGTCAGATTCACCAGGGTTGAAATCGAGGAAAAAATGCTAAGGGCAGCCAGAGAGAAAGGTCAGGTTACCAACAAAGGGAAGCCCATCAGACTCACAGTGGGTCTCCTGGCAGAAACCCTACAAGTCAGAAGAGATTGGGGGCCAATATTCAACATCCTCAAAGAAAAGAACTTTCAACTTAGAATTTCATATCCAGCCAAACTAAGCTTCATAAGCAAAGGAGAAATAAAATCCTTTACGAACAAGCAATTGCTCAGATAGTTCATCACCATCAGGCCTGCCTTACAAGAGCTCCTGAAAGAAGCACTAAACATAGAAAGGAACAACCAGTACCAGCCACTCCAAAAACATACCAAATAGAGGGCTATCGACACAATGAAGAAACAGCACCAATGCTAGCATCAAAATGGCAGGATCAAATTCACACATAACAATATTAACCTTAAATGTAAATGGACTAAATGCTCCAATCAAAAGACACATATTGGCAAATTGGATAGGAAGTCAAAATCCATCAGGGTGCTGTATCCAGGAAACCCATCTCACATGCAAGGATACACATAGGCTCAAAATAAAGGGATGGAGGAAGATTTACCAAGCAAATGGAGAACAACAAAAAGCAGGAGTTGCAATCCCAGTCTCTGATAAAATAAAATAAAAACCAACAAAGATCAAAAGAGACAAAAAGGGCATTATATAATGGTAAAAGAATCAATGCAATAAGAAGAGGTAATGATCCTAAATATATATGCACCCAATACAGGAGCACCCAGATACATAAAGCAAGTTCTTAATGACCTACAAAGAGACTTAAACTCCCACACAATAACAGTGGGAGACTTTAACACTCCACTGTCAATATTAGGCAGATCAACGAGACAGAAAACAAGGATAACCAGGACTTGAACTCACACCTGGACCAAGCAAACCTAATAGACATTTACAAAACTCTCCACCCCAAATCCACAGAATATACATTCTCAGCACCACATCACACCTATTCTAAAATTGACCACGTAATTGGAAGTAAATCACTCCTCAGCAAATGCAAAAGAACAGAAATCACAACAAACAGTCTCTCACACCACAGTGCAATCAAATTAGAACTCAGGATTAAGAAGCTAACTCACAAGCACACAACTTCATGGAAAGTGAACAACTGGCTCTTGAATGTTGACTGGATAAACAACGAAATGAAGGCAGAAATAAAGAAGTTCTTCGAAACCAACGAGAACAAAGACACAATGTACCAAAATCACTGGGACACATTTAAAGCAGTGTCTAGAGGAAAATTTATAGCAATAAATGCACACATGAAGAGCAAGGAAATATCTAAAATTGATACCCTATCATCAAAATTGAACGAGCTAGAGGAGCAAGATCAAAAAACTCAAAAGCTAGCCAAAGACAAGAAATAACTAACATCAGAGCAGAACTGAACGAGATAGAGACAAAAAAAGCCTTCAAAAAATTAATAAATCCAGGAGCTGGTTTTTGAAAAGATCAAAAAAATAGACAGACTACTAGTCAGATTTAAAAAAAGAAAAGAAAGAAGAATCAAATAGATGCAATAAAGAATGATAAAGGGAATATCACCACAGATTCCAAAGAAATGCCAACTAACATCAGAGATTACTACAAACAACTCTATGCACACAAACCAGTAAACCTAGAAGAAATGGATAAATTCCTGGACACTTGCACCCTCCCAAGCCTAAACCAAGAATAAGTCGAAACCCTGAATAGACAAATAACACACACTGAAGTTGAGGCAGCAATTAATAGCTTACCAACTAAAAAAAGCCCAGGTCCAGATGAGTTCACAACTGAATTCTACCAGACATACCAAGAGGAGCCGGTATCACTCCTTCTGAAACTATTCCAAACAATCCTAAAAGAGGGAATCCTTCCAAAATCATTTTATGAGACCAACATCATCCTGATACCAAAACCCGGCAGAGACTTAACAAGAAATGAAAACTAGGCCAATATCCATGATGAACATAGATGTAAAAATCTTCAATAAAATGCTGGCAAGCCAATTGCAACAGCACATCAAAAAGCTTATCCATCACAATCAAGTAGTCTTCATCCCAGGGATGCAAGCCTGGTTCAACATACACAAGTCTATAAACATAATTCACCATATAAACAGAACCAAAGACAAAACCACATGATTATCTCAATAGATGCAGAGAAGGCATTCAACAAAATTCAACAGCTTTTTATGCTAAAACTCTCAATAAACTAGGTATCAACAGAACATATCTCAAAATAATAAAAACTATTTATGACAAACCCACAGCCAATATCATATTGAATGGGCAAAAACTGGAAGCATTCCCTTTGAAATCTGACAGTAAACAAGGATGCCCTCTCTCACCACTCCTATTCAATATAGTATTGGAAGTTCTAGCCAGAGCAATCAGGCAAGATAAAAAAATAAAGGGTATTAAATTAGGAAAGGAGGAAGTCAAATTGTGTATATTTGCAGATGACATGATTGTATATTTAGAAGACTCCATCGACTCATCCCAAAATCTCCTGAAACTGATAAGCAACGTCAGTAAACTCTCAGGATACAAAATCAATGTGCAGAAATCACAAGCATTTCTATGCACCAATAACAGACTTAAAGAGAACCAAATCAAGAATGAACTGCCATTCACAATTGCTACAAAGATAATAACATACATAGGAATACAATTAAGAAAGGATGTAAAGGACCTCTTCAAGGAGAACTACAAACCACTGCTCAAGGAAATAACAGGGGAGACAAAAAGATGGAAAAACATTCCATGCTCATGGTTAGGAAGAATCAACATTGTGAAAATGGCCATATTTCCCAAGGTAATTTAGAGATTCAATGTTATCCCCATCAAACTACCTCTGAACCTCTTCACAGAACTGGAAAAAACCACCTTAAACTTCATATGGAACCTAAAGAGAGCCTGCATAGCCAAGTCAATTCTAAGCAAAAAGAACAAAGCTGGAGGCATCACACTACCTGACTTCAAACTATACTACAAGTCTACAGTAACCAAAACAGTATGGTATAGGTACCGAAACAGAGATATAGACCAATGGAACAGAACAGAGGCCTCAGAGGCAATGCCACACATCTACAACCATCTGACCTTTGACAAACCTGAGAAAAACAAGCAATGGGGAAAGGATTCTCTATTTAATAAATGGTGTTGGGAAAACTGGCTAACCATGCGCAGAAAGCAGAAACTGGACCCCTTTCTGACATCTTACACTACTGTTAACTTCAGATGGAGTAAAGACTTAAACATAAGACCTAACACCATAAAAATCCTAGAAGAATACCTAGGCAAAACCATTCAGGACATAGGCATAGGCAAGGACTTCACAACTAAAACACCAAAAGCATTGGCAACAAAAGCCAAAATAGACAAATGGAATCTAATTAAACTCCAGTATTTCTGCACAGCAAAAGAAACAATCGTTAGAGTGAACCGGTAACCAACAGAATGGGAAAAATTTTTGCAATCTACCCATCTGACGAAGGGCTAATATCCAGAACCTACAAAGAACTAAAACAGATTTACAAGAAAAAAAAAACCCATTCAAAAGTGGGTGAATGATATGAACAGACACTTTACAAAAGAAGACATATATGAGGCCAAAAAACATTTGAAAAAAATGTTCATCATTACTGGTCATTAGAGAAATGCAAATCAAAACCACATTGAGATACCATCTCACGCCAGTTAGAATGGCGATCACTAACAAATCTGGAGACAACAGCTGCTGGAGAGGATGTGGAGAAATAGGAACACTTTTACCATGTTGGTGGGAGTGTAAATTAGCTCAACCATTGTGGAAGACTGTGTGGCAATTCCTCAAGGACCTAGAAAGAGAAATTCCATTTGATGCATCAATCCCATTACTGGGTTTATATGCAAATAATTATAAATCATTCTATTATAAGGACACATGCACATGTATGTTCATTGCATTACTGTTTACAATAGCAAAGACTTGGAACCAACCCAAATGCCCATTGATGATAGACTGGACAAAGAAAATGTGGCACATATATACCATGGAATACTATGCATCCATAAAAAATGATGAGTTCATGTCCTTTGTAGGGACATGGATGAGTCTGGAAACCATCATTCTCAGCAAACTGACACAAGAACAGAAAATCAAACACGGCATGTTCTCACTCATAGGCGGGTGTTGAACAATGACAACACATGAACACAGGGGGGGAGCATCACACACTGGGGTCTGTCCGGGATGACTAGAGGAGGGACAGTGAGGGGTAGGGAATTGAGAAGGGATAACATGGAGAGAAATGCCACATATAGGTGATGGGGATGGAGGGAGCAAACCACATTGCCATGTACGTACCTATGCAAC